>NW_020955753.1:490513-535473 GCF_003031625.1 Empidonax traillii | reverse complement strand
CGATGGAAAACCTGCAACTTTATGAAGAAGCTTGGCTTTAAGTCATCTCCCACTGAAACATTCTGAGATCAATGCTGCACAGTGGCCCAGTGTACTGGATTATTGTGAATATCCTGCTGGCTACAATTCAGCTTTCCATTTAATTGTGCTCTTATTTAAAATTCTGCTGTCCCCACAGAAGAACAAGAGAAACCCAATAGGCATTTTGTAAGGTTATGAACAATGAAAACTCTAGATAAATGTCAGAAAAAAGATAGTAGGCCATAAATCATCACTTGATGGTATCAGATGAAATAGTTTGTTCTGTCTCCCACCTCCCTAGGGCAAGCAACCATGCACATGTTAAATGCTGAATTTATCAGTGATGCAACATCCCTACTGATGTTAAGATGCAAGGCCATTTCAAAAGTGATGGAGAATTTTTTTTTTTTCATCTTGCAATTCTTTTGATTTTTCCAGGGACATGGTGTCTCAGGCGACAGATAAAAATAGGGCAGAGTGGCGGTGAAACTTAAAAATCCAGCCTCACAAGTGATTGCCTTGTACCTGCCTTCCAAAAAGTTGTGAAATAGATATATTCATATGATGAGAGTAAGACAATTTCTTTTTCACCGTCTCCTTGATAATCATGAATGCTAACGGTATCTCTGCAATGCTGTCTTGTCAAATTACAGCATCCCATGCACTCGGACTGCCTGATATGGCCTCTCTGTACCGAGATAGATGCAAAGCAGTGACAAAGAAAATCATCCCAGCCCAAAACCAAAGGGGGAATCATCAACAAATGCTTCCAGATCAAAACAGCTTTTCCTTTTGTCTCCACATTTTCTCCTTCATCTCATTCCACAGTGGCAGTGGGGAATGTTGTCATCTGGCATTGGTAGCAACATCATATAACATGTAATACCCAAAGGGAAAAAAAATCCTTTTTTTTTTATTTAAAATTGGAATCAGATTTTTGGAGGAAGGGAGCTAAATCATGCCTGCCAAATAGTGAATCCTTGCAGGCACATGCAGCCACAGCCACACAGCGCATACACTTGAAGTCCTGCCAAAGCTGGGCTGAGGAACTGCCATGCTCCTCCTTATTCCTCCCTTTATTTCTCCCCACAGAGCAGCAATACAGCCCTGGGGCCTTTTTCCCTCTCTGTGACTCCTTGTATCCTGTACAGAACACAGGATCTCAAAACAGGATAATGGTCACTAACTCTTGCTTGGGAAACTAGGAAGAAAAAGCCTGACAGAGGAGGTGTCCATCTGCAAAAGAGCCTTTGCAGATGGGACACTCTTTGGCACCCCATTAACTCCACAGTTACACAGATAAATTGCTTGACACAGGTGAATCTCTTCACAAGAAAGATCACACAATTTGGAGACTCACATATGAGTTTGTTTTGATGCACCTTTGGATGACATTCCTGTTTGCAGACATCTGTGAAGAAGAGAAAAAATGGCTCCCTCTTATTGAAATTAGAAGACCTGTGTGTAAATATTGCTGCTCTGCATTTTTCACAAGTAGAGTCCTGCACATGTTTTGGGGGTGGAAGTGTGACTCAGAGAGATTCCTCAGATCCCTAGGCATACTGGCAGAGGATGTAGCAGCTTTCAGACAGTATGGTGTGACCATCCTCCTCCTCTGCATAGGCATTATCTAGCTGCAAAAGCCAACCTAGGTAGCTGGAGAGGCTGGCCATATTGTCCCCTGACCTGGGGACCGCGGTGACCCACAGGGCTAAAATTCTGGATACAATTTTCATAGTAAGGGGTGCTCTGCAGACTGAAAGAGAGCCAACCCCTCTGCTACTTCAAACTTTGTTCAAGACTTTCATTTTTGTAGCTTTTGAAGAGCATCCAAGTAAGTTAAAGACACAGATGGGATGAAGTGAACTTGATTTAAATTTGGATTTCACACTGCACATATGCATACACAGCACAGCAGCTTCCCTGATCTGAGAGACATGTTTGAGCTGCTCTTGAGACAGAGATCAGCTATGACACTGCATTCCTAAGTCACCCACACCTCTGTAAATTACAGCCACAGGTATTGGGGGACAGGTAATAGGGAGAAGAAAATCTCTTTGCCTCTGCAAAAACAAGTTTTAATAAATCCACAGAAAATACCTCCTCTTTCCCATATGTCTCCTCATTACCTGTGACAAATAGAAAGTAACACCTTCTCTCAGCTCCAGGTTTCCTCCACTGACCTTCTGTGTGGCGCCTTTCGTGTATGAGCAGACAAGGACTCAGCCATTATTTCTCACCACAGCTCTGAGAGTCTTATGGCTTCTTTCCCTTCCCACTAAAGGGAAATGTCTGAATTCTCAGGGACTCCTTGAATTTTTCAGCAGCTTAAATTTCTCCTTTACTTTTTGCACTTACATATCTGCAAAGAGAAACAGGAAATCACATTAAGTCTCTGATTTGCACTTAAGCTACATATTCCCAGATCTTATCTGGGACTTTGAAGTGGACTTTCAAATCGGGAGAAGAGTTTGTTCTTCTTATTTATTTATATTAGCTGCCAGGCTACATCAGGTGAAATTGCCACTTGCCTGATCCTTCAGATAAAACTGCATGGATTTTTAGGCATTTGGATCTCCCAGAAGGAAGAAATGGTGCTCTTGCACCTGATCTTGGAGGCCAGAGGGTTGAATTATTCAAATTGTTTTCTCCAGAGATCTTGGTGATTTGGGAGAAGAAAAGTTGTCTGCCTTGTGCCTTGCCTGTGTCACAACAAAGTGGCTCAGTACAAAAGGGCTTTAAATCAGAACAGCCAGTAGGCACTTGTCTTACACAGGTGTAAATGATGCTGTGAGATAGATGGGAGGTAAAGCAAGACAAGCATTGTGTCTTTGTTTTGTCACCTGTAAAGCTTTCTGTGATTTGGTTTTCTTTGCATTTCAGAGGTAAACTCGAGATCACCAGTAGAGGAGAAAGAAAAATATGATACATCCACTCTTCATGTATGAAATCAAATGATAGCTCTAGAAGTTGTAAATAAAGATCCCAAATACTTCATGCAAGAATGTAGCTTCCATCTTAATGATGGATTATACTCCTACTTAACCAATTGCATTTCATATTTAAAATATCCTTCTCTGATGGTATTAAACATCACTGTCAGATATTTAAGAAGCTTCCCGCCAGAGACAGATGCATTTCGGTGGTGGAAAAAGAGGCCACATGTGCAATTTTAATAACTCTGCTAACATGTGGAAGTCACTGGTCACCTGAGGTGAGGAACACTGAATACCAAACACGACATAAAAGTGTTTCATTTATTGCATGTCTGATAGTTAATAATTTTTTCTTCAATTGTGTCATAAAATATGCATTCATAATATTCATAAAATATGCATTTTGACTCTGAGCCAAAAATGGAAACATTGTGTTATTTATAGTATGAATTCTCTTTTTTCTGTTCCTGGGTATAAAAAAAGGAAAAAGAAAAAAAGGAAAACAAACAAACAAACAAACAAAAAACAACCCACACAAATCTGTGAATTTCTAACATGAAAATAAATGTAGTACCTTTTATCTTTAACCTTTTTCAGCAGGCAAACAGCACTGATTGAACAAGATAAGGCTGTTCATACAGGAAAAAAACAAAATGCTAACTCAAAGAAACATTTAAAAATGTGGATGTGCATATACTACAACTTCATTTTGGAAAGGGAATAAACATTAACTGCTTATCAAGTTAATGATCTTTGTATACTGGGTCTTCATCTGCAGCAAGTGGTTCTCATTGGGATGGATACTGTGACTACAGTTCTGAAAATCAAACCAGAAAATCTCCTAATCTCTGCAAATGTAGCAGAGGCATAGCAACTATGTCTTTACCACTAGCAAAGAAACCTATTACTCCTCCAAAGTAAACAAGAGAATATGTTTCCCAACCCAGATAAATGCTGAAAATTCTTAACTATGTCAATGCCCCAGTTAAAAATAAACAAAAGGGTTGCAATAGCTATTGAAGCCTTTCAGCTTCAAGTACATACTCAGAAAGGTCCTCCTTGGAAAGTTAATGTCTAATGAATATTGCAGGAGAACTTGCTGGTTCTGGCTCTATCAAAATCTGGCTGCACAAAGCAATAAACACACTAAAAGGAGCTACAAGTGGACTTTTCTACTCATGCTGGAAAAAAGTTTAAGTGAGAAAACATTTCAGAGACCAAGTTTGATTCCCAAGCACTTTAATTTCTGTATTTCTGTATTTATTTATTTATCATGTCATATTTAATTGCAAGAGAGAAAAAGCTGAAGTTCTGTTTTCTAGGTGTGTGGAAAATGATATAAGGGGTGACAAAAATCCGGAGCTGCATAATGTAGAAAAAAACAAGAGAGGTACTGAATTGAAATGAATTATTAGAGTAACAGATGCATCATTCAGTCCAAAGTCATACGAACATAGAGTCTTGTTAAAGGGGTGCCCAAAAAAGAGAAACCCTAAATTTACTACAAACCATATGTGGGGTTTGGAGGAGACATGAACAATTATGGGATAAAGTGAAGTTCATATCAAAATGAGAAACAGAAAATTTATGTGTAATTTATAGAAAATCATATAAGCAATATATGCAATAAACCATCACCATATTTTTGATTGGCTTTGGGTTAAACCTTTACTTGAGTTCTGGATTCAAATACATAAATAGTTTCTGTGTCTTCAAACAGTCATGGTCAGATAGATGCTTAAACACCAGGATGAATCAAAACCTCAGCTGTCCCTCTCATGCCACCCTCCAGTGCTTTCCCCTTGTTACTCATCTGGGTAGTCTCCACTGCTGCCTGTGAGTACATTCCCCACATAACTACACTCCAAGCAAGGAATTCACTGTCTGTCAGTAGCTTAAGTGTGCTCCCTGATGTTCTTCTCTTGCTCTCAGGTTTGACGCAAGTAATAACTTCATAATATTTATCTTTTCTACTCCCCTCAATTCTTTTTTTCTTAATGAGGTCTATGCATCTCCAGCTTTGCAAAGAGCCTGCTGCAAATTCTCAATCCAGCATGGATACCAGTGAATGACCAAGATGCCCTGTTGTTTGGGTTGCCTTCTGCTGGAGCTTCCCATCGCTGCAGCTCAGTCCCACAACAGCTTGCCAGAGCAGCCCTTGGCCTCACTCACTGCCCATGCTGTGGCTGAAAGCTTCCTTACACGTCTCTTGGAATGTCCGTGGCTGTGTCCCCAGAGAAGTAATAACTGTAATAGGACAAGCACATGGTTCCACAGACAGCAGGACGCTGGTCATCACTGACTGAAAGCTGAACATAAGCTGAAAGTGATAGACCTTGTTTCATAGATGAAAGTAGTTGAGATTATTTACAAGGGTTGGAGTGAGTTTATCCCACTATTAATTTTGAAATCAATATGAGAATTATTTTTGTTTGTACTCAAACATTTACTCCAGTGCAAACAAGAATTACCTTGGAAAAAGCAGCAGTACATTTATATGAACGTCATCCCAATAAATGCAAACACTCTCAAAAATCTCCCTTAGCCTCCAAGAAGTCTACAACACTCCTCTCAAGTCCACTTCCCACATCCATGCTGCCACAGAGGCATCATTCATCCTATCACATCCTTCAGCAATTAAGCACAATAACATTTGGTAGTTTAAAAGATCAGGATGTTGTGTAAGTCCACCAAATCAGCCTGCCAGATTGGGGAGGAATATGAACAGCTACCAGGTGCCACTTAAAAAACAGTGGAAAAACAGAAGCACTGGAGAGAGTTGGTCTCGCTCCACTGACTGTGTTTTGTATGCGGTTGTCCAGCAGATCTCTGGAAATCAAACCCTGGACACACTTTGCATGGATTTGTCTACCTCTCTCAACTGCCCATGCTTCTTTAGCAGCTGAACTGCTTAAAAAATTCTCTCTCTCACTTCTGACTACTATTATATTTTTTTAAATGGAAGAAAGATTGTCTCAGTAAGAGGAAAATTATTCTCTTGGGTATCAGAGAATGCAGTCTAGTGCAGGAGAGTGGCACATATAGGAGGACAGGAGATGTCTGAACTTAAAAAGCAGTTAGATCCACAGTGTTTCAGGACTTCATTTCAAGTTCAGTGTTCTTACCACAACACATGCATGATTCTTATAGAAAGCAGATAACACTCATAAAAATATCTGCTTTTTGATTTTCTGCAAAGATTTTATCAACTGCAAATTTTCAATCAGTTACGAACACAATCCTTTGAAAATGACATCGCAGCTGTTGATTTTATTTAAAACAAACAAAACCAAAACCAAACAAAAAACTTTTCACTTAATGAATCATAAAATGCTTCTGAGTGTTTCGATTCAGTATGTTACATTAAGAACTAAAAATCAGCTCAAAAATCTGACTGAACCAGAAAATTACTATGATTTGGCAAGTGATCAGGCTGGTAATTCCTTTAGGTCTAAAAGTGCCTACTTATTAGAAGAGGAGTTTAATTAACAGAAACCTGGACTGTCTGTAACCATAGCTTTGAGATCACAAGATCAGGGAGTGAGTTGTTCCTCGCTTATATACATATGTGTGTAAAACAATGATAACACCTTTTCAGTGCCACGAAGAGTCATAGAATGAACAATTCTGGCTAAAATGCTTAGGTAGAAGACTTCAAACACAAGGGTTGTGTTTTTATTAGCAAGGAAAGTTATGTGTTCATACAACTCAGCTTTGGCTGTAGCAAGATCTCTGCCACTGGTGGTTTTTAAACTAAGAGTGGATTTTGTGGTCTTCGAAAGATCTCCAGTTTGAACATGTATTGTGTCAGAGAAGGTCTGTGGTTTGTCTTGTAGGGATGTCAGAATAGATTATTACTCTGGTTCCTTTTCATACCAGGTTTCACAGTTGTGTATGATATACTGAAGTATGTTTTAGCTGCAATAATGTCTTCCTGTGAATGGCTAAAAAAATTTTTTTTTCTGAAGTCAAAGCATGGCTTCAGTTGGGTTCCATAAATTCATCACAACACTACCAATGTTCCAAAGGACAAATTGCCACAGATCTGGAACTAGTATCCTTCCGCCTAACAATGTATCGCTTACAAAACCGTAAGAAGAGAGAAAAAAAGATGGAATTCATGGGAATAAATATACCCAGCCCCCAGCGTAGGTTTTTGATAACACCCATAAAAATAAATCTCGGGCTTGTAAGAGGGGTAGAAACTGAAAGAGGCTCCTGGCACCTGGCATGGAAAAGACACTTAAAGAGGAACAGAATGAAAGAAGGAAACAGTGAGAGGGAAGGAGATCAAAGTTCCCCATGGTCAGATTATGTCTCCCCAGGAGTCTATTTGCATAGGACAGAAAGACCCTGAACTGCTGATCATGGTTACGACACCCTTTGCAAGTCACCATTGTTGTTATGTTCCTCCCTGGAGGAAATCAAAGGAAGTTCTACAGTCTTTCCCCTCTGGTTCTCCCTGTGCAACAGCCTATCTCTCACAACTCAGACTTTGGGCTCGTTTTTAACACAAACAAGACATTTGGTGGATGACCTTATAGATAAAGAAGTCAGTGAATTTCAAAATTTATAAATCTACTCAGTACCTAATAATTTTCATCGCTTTCAGTGGCACTTACGCATCTGGTTGTAACTTTGATGAATGTCCAGCCATTATTCATATGTTAAGATAAAAATAGAATTTAAATTGAAGATTTGTTACTCAAATTTGACATTATTGATATTTAGTGACTAAGAAAAGGAAATGTCCATATCCTCTTTCCAGTTCATGACATAATCTCCTTCTGCACAGGCTTACTTTGGAGCAGCATATCAAAATAAATTCAGCAATAGCAATAACGCTTTGCACTGTTACAGCACTTGCCACAAGTGAGTTAAATAACCACTCCTCTTCAAACACTTTCACCACCACCCTGGATTTAGGATATTACAGACTGGTGAGAGATATTAAGTAACACATCTCAAACTGTTCTTGACATCTGTTGCTGAAGCAGGAATAGACAGCAAGTCTCCTGAGTATTTACCCATTCATTTCACCACAAAACGATCATCTCTGTCAATGATATGAGCTCTTCAGTCAAGAGATTTCAACTACACAGCCCATGCACACAATTCACATTTACCATTGTATTTAAAAAATCATTTGATTGAAGGATGGACAACTTCCTTTTCTTTTTTTTCTTTTTAATTGAAGATTAAACTAATGATCTTAAACAGACTTGACAGAGCAAGACAGAGGTTGGCAGCTCATATCTGGGAATACTCTGACAGCATTAATTTGCCCCAGTGCCCCTGACACTAGGACCACTTGTTCAGGGCAGCTGAAAAAAAAGGTGCCCATTGAGGAGCACAAGAATACCCAATTGCGATCTCAATCCTCATCTAAGAAGAATCCTCACAATATACACATTCATAGTATCTCCAGTTTAAATAGGAAAGGTTAAACCCCTTCCAGGTAAATCCTTGTTAGAACTAAGTATTACAAAGTTCTTAATTGATAGTTTTGTTCTATAATATTGGTAACATTTTGGGCCACTTGGTACATAGCAAAGTTAGAAAATGGACCACATTCTCACTGTTAAATCTGTAGCACTTTACTACTGTCCTCAACAGCAGCAGGACTGGTCGCTTAAGTTTCAGTGCTGAGAGATAATGAGGGCCTTTCTTCTCCACTGAAAATGAGGATTAAGCATATATTTATAGAAACATGATTTTCACGTGCTGTGCTGGATCAGTGCCAAGATACTCTGCACACTGTAGATTGAGGCCATATTCTCAACCCCACAAAACCCAGTAATATGATCGGAAACAGATTTTGCACTATGATTTTCATCTAAGGGAAGTCACTGCCTATTGTCTAAGATGCAGTAGAGCTAATATAGCTGCCAGGATTATCCAACTACTGTCAGAATTGCACATCTTGTAGGAGACGACTTGAAGTAGATGTTTTGCCCGGCACAATTTCTCCAAAGTTTTCAAAATGACATAAGCGATTATAGAGCAAGTCCATTTTTTTTCTTTTTTTCCCTTACAAAGGCATGCATTAGAGGTTGGAGGTCACAGACTTACCAGGAAGATTTGTGAAACTGAAAGAAATAAAATTAATTCCCCAAGAATAAGCCTGTACAGTCCAACTTGCAATGAGAAAAAGCAGTTTACCTAGTTCTGTCACTAGATTCTGGGTATTCCAGGAAGGGAAACTACAGCAACATTTCCATAAACAATTGAGAACTGTATTTTTGGCTACTTAAAACTATTCTCCTGCAACTTGGCCATTGATCAAACAAATTGGTATTCTTTTTCCCAGAAGAAAGATTGATTGGAATTTTTAGATATTCCAGCTGTTCCTGCTCTTTTTTTTTTTTTTTTTTTTGGTAACAGGAAAATATATCCTTCCCCCTTCCCCCACCCCCCTTTACCTCCAAAATTGTTTTACCTTTATCTTTTTGGTGAAAGGGGAAGAGGACTCTTTCATTCTACATCCTATGAGACTTTCATGATAAATAGTGTTTAGATCTGATTTCTAATTTATTAGTAGACAATAAGGAGCTGCTGTACCATTCTCCCTCTTACTCCCCACGCTCAATTTTCATACTCACTGAAATGAGTTCAGCAGCCATCTGTAATTCCACTTCTGGCAAGCTGAATGTCAGATTTCCTGGGGTTTTTCCAGTGTTAGACAGCCCAAGGGAAACGACCATTAGCTTATTCAAATGTCAAGGGATGTGACATTTTCTACGATCGGTACATCACCTTTCAACATGTGAAACTTTGAAAATCCTCATGTCTCCAAAGCAGAGAGATCATAAAAGTAGCTTCTACTATTTTTTCCCTCCCAGGGGAAATGCATGCTTATGCACAAATTCAAGGAAGAACTGAGAAGACAAAACTGTCTTCAGCTCTGTCCATGCTAGGAAAAAAGTATATGCTTTGAAATATGATAGCAAATGCATTGTAAAAGTATCAGGAAGGCAGAGTAAAGGAGAGAGACATCTGTACTTTGCTGATCAAAATGAATGCAATGTTATTTGGACCTATCCATCTGTGCTTTGGAATAAGCCAAAACATCTTAAGAAACTGACCTACCTCATCGCTGATGGCAGTGGAAGTGTAACATGGCTGCTTCTAACTCAGGCTCACAAATTTCTGGGCTTTCAATCCAGTCAGTGATGTGGGTCTCTCCAGAGCTGCATATTAGAAAATGGGATTACTATGGGTCACACTGTGGGTTCTGGACAGTCAAGGGTTTTTCAGTGTTTAGAGCATGCTGTGCTGCTTTCTGGACACGTATAAAAAAGAAATAATAGAAAATAAATAAAGTTGCATGGTTAGTGCTCCAGGGCCACCAAATCTTGATGTTTTATTGAGGCTTGAGAAATTTACTGATTTATTTAAAAGTTGCAGCTCCTTGGGTCTTGAGTCTATAAAACATCAGGATTTTTTTGTTGTCTTTTTTTCAAGAATGTTCCTATTTTTATATCTGAAGACTGAAGTTTGAAGCTTGAAAAATATGAAGACAAATAAAAAAGGAAGCCAAGAATACAGTGGGAGGAGGAAGGAATAACTGGGTTTTCGATGATCAGACAGCTTCCTGCATTTTTCTCATGCATTTGGAAGGTATCTGTGAATCCTAGATTCTGAATGTGCAGAACATGCAGTGCTGAGGTGGGAGAACAGTATTAAACAGGCAAAGATACATGTACTCCAAAGAGATCAAATGTGTTTGGAAAGGAACAAGCCAAAGAATTCTCCCATTTTCGTGCCTCTCCCTTACCATTACACTTGTCTTCTGTGTGGATACTGGCATACTCATAATGGGCAGGAATATGTAAATTTTCAAGGACTGATCCCCAAATCAAAGGAATGGCTGCTCTGGAACAGTGATTGTGAATACGGCCCCACTTGTCTTGGCCATAGCATATTCTTCGAGAAGGAGTTTGTTCCATTCCTTCTACTGAGTCTATAGATAAATATATAAAGTAGTATATAAAGAAGTATAAAGACAAAGCAATATTTTGCAGGCACACAGACGGTAAGGATTTTTTTGATGGCATGTTGTCTCTCACAAACAAGTTACTGCTGACTTGTTCTACTGTTTCCTATCCTCATATGCTGCATATACAGGGAGTCTTGTTTGCAAATTTCCACTTTCACTGCTCAGACAAAAACACTGGAAAACGTACCGCTGGGTTACGAACCAGTCAGTTTGAAGAAAACGTGCTGGCTGGCTCTTCCTGTCACAATGTCTGTGATAGGCATATTACACATTTCGAGCCAAAAAAAAAAAAAAAGGAAAAAAAAAAGAATAAATACTTCAGCCCATTAAACCAAAGTGAATGCTTTTTCCATTATATAATTAGCCTCTGGAAATGTGTCAAATTAGGGTTTTCTGTTTTGTTTTCTATTTCATTTGTGTACCTGAAATACATGGCAAATAATATGAGGGATATGTAGTTAAAAGGTAATCTTAGGGCATACTTCACTTAAAAGTTTTAGATAACTGGAAAATATAATTTTGAAAAATACACTTTGTATATAGAAAAAGAAGCTTATTTGACAGAGATTATGAAAATTTTGTATCTGTACAGAAAGCATCCTGCTTGAACCCATGGTGAGCTAATATAGCTGCAACCATCAGGTCAGCTGAGATTTCAACCTGCAGAAAGCACATGGAAAGACTTCTGAGAAATGCAAGCCAGAAAACATGACATTTCCTGATACTGCTTTGCTAAAGTTACTGGAGGTACAATGACCATGCAGGCATGGCTGCCAACCCCCTCTGAAATACAAGTGTCTTGTCTTCAGCAAGGTCACTCAGGGTTCACACACTGACAGCAACCTTCCGAGGTTTTATATTGCCTATAACAAAATCCACAGTGGTAACCTAGCTCAGATTGCAGTGAGATTGGGTATTGGGCATGTAGGTGTTTGGTGCTGTACCTCAGGAGTGATCTTAGTGCTGTTTACATGACTATATCAACAGGACCACAGTGCCATCAAATGCCAAGAAGGCCACAGAAAGTTAAAAACTGGGCACGAACTGATCAACAACATGTTAGTTCTAGAGGAACTAGAGTTTTCTTCCCATTGAATTCACAAGTACCTAAGGACACTTCTGTGATCTTTTGTTAGGTATGAACGATAAGTGTGTATATATATATTTATAAACACACATGGTCATTCTCAAACTTTCTGGGCCAAGAGTTTCAAAACCCTTGCAGGTGATTATATGCCACTATATTCAACTTTTGGCTGAAGGAGTTGTGTTAAATCCTGCTCAGAATGGTTGCCCAAGATGTCAGTGGGACATTTCCCTTGGGTTACCACAGTACAGTTTTGGAATTACTAAACCAGCACAAAATCTGCAGTGTCACTGCGGAGGATGGATTCTGACACTGAGACTGGCAGTCAAAGCAGCAACATGAAGGCAACTTCTCCATGCCCCTCTATCTGTAATTCATGAGTGAGGCTTCAAAACTGCTAACAGTTATAGCACCTTCTCCCGCTCTTATGTCAGTAAAATATGGCTAGATGTACCTTCACACTAACGATGAACTCTTCACCATACTGATATATGGTGAATTAAGGGATTAGCTGAGTATCTAGCCTTTGTGGTGAAAAGGATGACAAATGCATAATCTCAAAGTTAAACATCCATGGGCAGAACAGCAGAAAAAGAAAAGCCAGAACCACTGCTCAGAGCAACACACTGAGGAATGGACAGTCCTGTGTTACAGGTACACCCCTGACACAGCCTCCATGTGCCACCATGCAGCTCTGTCCCCTTCTCACAGTTCAGTTTTCTACTCTCCCATCATTTCAGGCTGTTACTCCTTAATCCCTTGGTTTTAGCAAGCAGGAGCAATTTCACAGAGGACAGAGACTGGCCACGTGAGATGAAACGTGAGATGAAATGTCCTGCACTGGAGGGATGGAGGGCTTAAAGTACCTCTGCCTGTGGTAGGGGACTGTGAAACCTCATGCCATACAAGGGGGCAGACAGCAACATCCAAGGAGGCCATCCAGTCTTGGAGCCCAGGAATATTCAGCTGCAAGCTGATGGGGGGTTATGCATGGAGAAGATATCTTTATATATTGAGAGAGCGCTAGGAGATATTAAAGGACAGGAATAAACAAGACTTCGAAGACAGGAACGCATAAAATATTTTATAATTAATAAATGCCCACACCAATTACAGCCATCTAATGGGCATGTGTATTAAGCAATGCACTGTCAACGAGGTGGTGCCCCTTGCATTATTGGAAAACATGCCTCTTTCAAGCTCTGATCTATGTTCCTAATTAAACCAGCCACCACAGGCACCCAGTAAAACAATGCTCTGCAGAACAAGGGCTAAGCTGCAAAAGTGGTATTCTTTTGCCAACCCCACTTAAATCTGAAGGTGTTTGCATCAAGGACTTTGGCATGTCTCTACTAATAGTGTAAACATGGCCCGTAATTGCAATAATTCTCCTGCATTTTAAGTTCAGGAATAAGGAAAAAAAAACCCTCATGAACACTTTGCCTTGAATTGCATCAGCAGGGGATGCATGTATTATTCAATCATACACCTACCACTACTATGAAGTTGCTCTTAATTATACTACAAGTGGAACCTCTCAGGTAATCAGAATTCAGGGCTAATGCATAGCTATTCCCCCATCAATTTATAATAGACACAATTAATCCAATTTAGAATTTCAAGTTTTAGTGATTATTAAATGCAAACAAGTGTTCATTTTTTTGCTTTGGCATGGACATTTTTTAAGTGCATCTCTTTTTCTGGTTTAGAAATTTATAAAGTAACAATTGCTAAAAAAGCAGTAAGAATATTAACATTAAGGAAATGCGACAGAGCATGAACTTCAGTGTGCTTGGACTGAACCCTGTGGGAATTCACTTTATCCATCCTCCCTCTAACCGTCTGGGTAGTCCCTTTCAGTTACTTTGTGCCTCTATTGCTCTTCTTCTGTTTTTGCCTTGGGAACTATTTACAGCACAAAGCTGATAATAAACCGACAGGAATGACCCAGTAACAGATCCTCTGTTACCAACCAACATCCTGGCATCTCTTTTGTTTCTTGAATTCCAACTAAACATGAAAGATCAAGTGATATGCTTATGAAATTCCTTAAAGGGAGGAACCATATGTCACTCTCAACAGCAAATCAAAGCTTGTAGCTTATGGCAATATGGCTCCCAGGGAAAATTAAAAAAAAAAAAAAAGGTGCAAAACAGAGGTGTGTACAGAATCAGAAGAAAAATCTTTCCATGACTGAGAAGGCATTACATTTCTGGAAGCAAGGATCGCTCAGAAGTCCTCTGTTTATCTCTTTTCCCTCCTAAGTTTAAAATATATGTGACCTATATAATCTTAATGTTAAGTTTCAGATTTATTGCTGTTTGGTTATATATTATACTACACACCAACACAACACATTAATTCAAGGTTTTGCACATCTTTAAAAACATGGATTAAATCTCCAAAATTCTGTGTTTCATGCTCACTGTATATTTATAGATGGTACATCTATCTGTACATTTATTTCCTTCACATAGTGCCTTAAGATAAAAGCAACCTCTTAAAAGACAAAGGGAAATAAATTAACCCCTTCCCTATCACCTCAAACCCACTTTTTCTCCCAGGAAAGCAGAAGGAATAGATGGGGAGAAAGCGGAGACAGAATTCACAATTGTTTTGCGGAATCTCAGCTCTCTGTATTTTTAGTCATATCTGGCTGTCACAACTGTGAAGAAAACCCAAGCTGAGCTTTGCTAGAGCAGCGGTGTGGGCTTGGAACAGCAGAGCAGCCTGAAACAATTGCTCCAAGAAATATAAACTGCTGCACTCCTCTCAGCAAAGATGCTAACTCAGATGCTCATATGCTAACACTGTTAACTGTTTCATGGCCCAACAGAGCATAGCAGAAAGCATAGGAAGCTCTGCACATTTTGTGTGTGTCAAACTTCTGTGATGTCTTTCAGCATGCCCAGGAGAGCTTCCAAAGGAGCAGCCGGTTTGGATTTCCAGTACATATGCTGTTGACGAACCAGGCCCATCTACACACCTCCATGTTTTGCCGAGGGACAGTGCGGAGTCAGGCTGAAACGCCCTTTCCAAATGCAGCTGTAGCTCAGATACATCAATACAGTAATTCACTCAGAAGATCTGCTCCACACTAAACAGCACTAGGCACCTGGGCCAAAGGCTGGAATCAGTGACTATACTGATTCCAGCATCCAAAGCAAGGACAGGGTCAGTCCAATGTGCAGTTGTGTGATCAGTGACATCCACCATGCCCCTGGTATGTGGCCCTGATGCATCTTCTGCGTCTAGACAAAGCCAATCTTCTTCCTCCTACATGGGGAGATGGTCCAGCAGGTGGCACAATGGTGTAGTAACTTAAAGAGGTTAGGAAAAGTGTTCTCCAGTCATTCTGTTACTCACTTAATTTTTTTTTTTTTTTTTTTTTTTTTTATTAAGACACACTAATTTGTTTCTTTTTTTGTGAGGCTGGACATTAAACATCCCCAGCCCCTACCACTGTCAGAGTATAAGCCTTACTAACACAACAAAAGAATGGTCAAATGGGGCTCCCCCACTTCCTGGAAGTAAAGCAGCAATTGGAATGGCATCCTGCTCCTTTGCATTGCCAGTTATTATGGAGTGATGTTACACTGACAGAAGCTTACAGAAAAGTTAACTTATAACACCTAGAGAAGCTGAAAAGATTAATATCTCTGACGGGTTGCCTAGAGGCAGGATGAAGCTGAACTGGTGGGAACAAAATCTATATATAGGCTGCAAGGATACCATGCTTTTAATTTAAAAGAAAGAAAAACAAACAAACAAAAAAATCACAAAACCAAAACCAAACAAAACCAAATAAAAAACAAAACACACAAACTGGAAAATACACTTTTTTTTATCACTGTGACTTTTCTTGCCATTGCAGTTTGATACTCTTCAAATCTATCTTTGAAGTTACTCATGATCAGCTATAGATAATCTACTCTGGCTTTAAGTCAAGTTTGCTTGCCCCATAGTTTTTGAAATACTTCCTTCTTCTTTAAAATGAAGGCATTAAGCCTTTTTTTTTTAATTCAATTTTCTGCAGCCTAGCTAGAAGCACAGTCAAAAAATATATGTGCTCTAGAGGAGACCCCAACCAAGCACTACAAAAAGGGGACGTGGTTTCTCTTTAGAGGGCACTGCCCTGAGATGTGTACACATAAGTCACTCTACCTCCTGTGCTGTGGGCCATGCTTTTTTCTCTGGAGCAATGCTTGATAAAAACAGCCAACAGTCTACGTATATGTAAGCACAGGAGAAGAAAGGAGATGTTTGGGTGTTTGGGTTTTTTTCTTTCTATGCATTGCCTTAGCCAGGCAGCATCTACCATTCTGGATTGTAGTCTGGTGCTCAGCTATCAAAATTATGCTGTGGATTAGGTCATGCCACTCATCAGAAAGAGTAATTTTGAAAATACTTAAAAGCCACACTGCTCCATAAGGATACCCTATGTGAAACCTCTTCATCCTAGCAAAAATAAGCAAAATATGAACCCATAAAAGTTAAGGAATAAAAATACAAATGAAAATACAATAAGACACATATTTTTAAAACACTTAAAATGCTTAATATCCTGAACAAACTACCAAAGGAAGTGGTGAACTCCCCATCATCTGGTGCCTTTGGAGAAGGACTCCATACCTTTCCGGAATCTGTGCCTCAGACAAACACAGGGTTTGAGCTTCATGTAGTGTAACTGAGTGAAATTAAATACCCTGTTATATGCAGGAAGTTCAGTGATTTAATGGTCCCACTTTGCTTTCAGCTTCCTGTACTCAGCTGCTCATAACTAAGGGTCAATCTCATGCTGAAATGTATCCTGTTTTTTTTTACCTTTGGGTATGTGTATGAGGGTGTAACGTCTATAGGAATTCATCTTCTATGTTGTATTGTGTCACTCAAGTCATGCACTCTTTTCAATGTCAAAGACAGCAACACAAAATGTGATTTTTTTTTATTTTTTTTTATTTTTTTTTTTTAAATTTTTTTTTTTTACTTACTGCACAGGCCTTGGGATCATCCTGGAGCACATATTCAGCAAGGCACAAGATTAATCAACATGTCATATCTGCCACAGAAGCACAAGGTATCCTTGCTATAGGGACTCCTCCATGCATTAGGTGCTCTAATTTTCAAGCTCCTCTGCTGCAATGAGCCCAAGGCTGAAGGACAAGTTTGGGGACTTCCTTTACTTTAGACACTGGTGTTGCACCTCAGTGAAGTTCCTCCAAAGAAAGGAATGACAGATCTCTAGATGGCAAATTTGGCTTTGAGGCATGTAGGATTAGTACAGTTGCAGCCACACGGCAAACACAAAGTCATTCCTGGTCAAAGCTTTTTTTGACCATACCTGGTCAAAGCTTTTTCAAAAAGCTGAAATGGTAAAATCAGCCAATTGAGCTTTGTTTTCATGTAGGTATCTTTCATCCACACAATTCTACCTTGGACCTTCTGCTGCTTTCAGTCTTTCTCAGCCTATTCCAATCTTATATTTCTAAGGTCTTCTTGTTGCTTTCTGGCCCTGCTACCCAGATGTTATTATTTTCACAGCCATGTTCAAGTCCATATCTTTTCCCAGTCTTTTGTAAAAACTTGGTCTTTCTTTTCGTGCTGTCAGAACTGCCTCGATCCCAGCTGCTTGACATTTCCATTGCATGTTGCTGAATCAATTTACCTTTTGTCTGCTTAATACCCAACAGCCTGGCCAAACTACCCAGTAGCTCTTACAGAGAGACAGATGGATAGACAGACGGATAGATAGACAGAATTTAGGCCCACACTTGGCCCATAGCAATGAACCTCACAGACTAAACTAAAGCAGATACAAAAGCAGAGCAGGCATCATGTATCTACAGTCTGGACTTCAGGAATAATTTTAGGGCATCTATCACTGAAGTTGGAGCCAATTTTTTTTGTCTCATTGGAAGGATATTGATGTGACGGCAGAATCCCAAACTTGACAGAAAGTGCTTTTCAGAGAGAGAAGGTAACTTAGAAAAATTACTCAAAATGCTTCATTTGTCATCTATATTATTAATACAGAACATGTCTTTTCAAAGAAAAGCCGAGGTTAAATCTGGAAATTACTTAAAGGGGATAATAGAAATTGTAGGAAATAGGGTTGGAAAAGGATCTCAAGTGCCATTCAAAACCACTTTCACAACTTGTGACAAACAGTAGAACAGTGGCCATTTTCAAGACCTTTTCAAGAATAAGGCATAATTCCTCAAAGTTCTCTGCAGGACTTGAATCCACCTTATCTTGTATGTATGGGGCTACATAAGTCATGTCAGACTGATCTTGAGTATTTCTCATTCCACCACCACAATAAACCAACTTTACATGCAAATTTTAAGGAGAATGTGAGATGCTTTTAGAGTTTATGTACCTACATTTGGAGTTTATGTACCTACATAAACTTCAAATTACGTCTATATCTGCATGCATTGTTTAATCTAGTCCGTCTTTTTCTCAATTTGATTTTCAAAAGAGTAATTAGAAAAGGCTTTTTAAAAAGTTACTTTTTATAACATATGAGGATGTGGTTTCACAATGCAAGGTGTTGCACAAACAAAGGAACCTGGTTTCCTGAAGCAGTAGACAGGATGATCCCACAGCAGCTCTGTCAGCAGGAGTAAAGACAGAACACCACAGCCCGGGGATGCAAAAATACCCTGTGTAAAGTGAGAGAAATATTTGAGGCCAAATTCATTGTAATGTGAAACTCTAGGGGGATTTACAGAGCATGGCAAAAATTTAGGCAACTGCGCAATATAACCAGGAAGTAAATTTGGAGAAAAATCTTGAGGGCAGAGTGAAGGTCCAGATTTCTATATCTGTATTTTCTCATTCAGTTACAAGAAAAACTGCAGATAGTAGAGAAACACAGTTCTAGAGTCTGTGAGTCATCATAATTATATTTGGTACAAATTCTAATATTATATTTCTATTTAAAATAACAACGATATGCTAGAGGAAAGACACGTAACAAAACCAAAGAAGAATCTACCTTTAATAAAGGAAGCAGGAAAATGGACCTTTATGTCTCCTATACTAGGCCAGGACAGTGGTGGACACAATTTAATGCTGTTGCAGCTTCCTATTTTAGTGTCTCACTGAAGCAGTGAAACAGCTAAAGACAACCATGTGTTTAACTATAATCAAAGGCTAACTTCCATGAGTTTCTTCCTCTTGTTACCAGTTTCATAATTAAGCAGTTAATCTTGCTAAGACATTGCTCGTTGCTTTAATTTCAAGCCTGTCTAGATCTTAAAAAAAATAATTCAGTAAATCTGACAGGCAGAAAAAACATGCTTTTTCAAAAAAAAACCCAACTTTTTTTCAAAAGCACTGAAATAGATAGAGTGCACCCAATAGAGTGGCTGCAACCCAAGATACAAGCGTGGATCCCAGAAAACAGACTGTGCTTCCCACAATGCTGCAAAGGACAGGGATACACTAAGACCCTTTCAGCTGTCATGGGTCACTTAAATAAATCAAAAGGCAGGTATTTAAGAGGCAACCATTAGGTGTAGACAAAACTGGTACTAGAAAAACTATAACAAAATCTAAACCACAATTTTTTACTCAATTTGCAGCATGTACTGATCCAGCTAGGATGACTCTCTTTTTCTCAAATCCTTTGATAGCTTTTGAGTTATAATTATTTTTAATTGCTGTTTAAAGATATTTATACTCTTAAAGAATCATGATCTTTCAGGATAATTAGCTACTGATTTCCAGAAACTGAGAATCTATTTACCAGCAAACTGCAGTGATATCAAAGGGAAAGCTATTTCTTTCACCCCATACTCAGTTTAGTGTATTGGCAATCATTATCAGGACCTGTTTCTGGTGCCTGGAGCAGCATTTGCTGACAATGCATGTCCCAGAATCTGAACTTTATTTTCTCAGCATTTAATTTATATGGAGAATCTTGTCATATTTGGACCCTATGCAATCACCATTGCACACAAGCAGCATAAACATTTCTCAAACACAGCACAGATTCATCCATTTTAACCAGACTTTCATAGTAAAAGCGTCTTTCATAGTTGATGCTTAACCAGACTTTGTACCACTGTTTACACAAAGCAGCTGGAGCAAGTCAACAAACATGACTGACTCTGAAGAGTGATGATATAGCCCACCCACTTAGGCAACAAAGGGTTAACCACTCCCATCTGATCAAACCCACTGAATGCCTTTTGAAGTTACCATCATTTGGACTTTAAGCACTTGCAACCAGCTGAGTGCCCTCAGAGACAGCATTTGTAAAAATGAGTTTTTCCCAAGCAATCCTGGTCCCAGCACTGGCCAGATGATGAACTTTCATCACTTCCCATTCAAGATACCTCCACTAGAGTAAAAGGCAAAAAATTCAACCTCGGTGGAAAGGCTGAGAGAATCAGGCTTGTTCAGCCTGAAAAATTGAAGGCTTGAGGGTAGCCTAATTGCAGCCTTCCAGTACTTGAAGGAGCCTACAAGAAAGAGATTATTTACAAGAGCATGTAGTGGCAGGACAAGAGGGAATGGTTTTAAACCGAGAGTAGGTTTAGATCACATATTAGGAAGAAATTCTTCACCATGAGGGTGGTGAGGCACTGAAACAAGTTGCCCCGAGATGCTGAGGCTGCCCCATCCCTGGAAGTGTTCAAGGCCAGGCTGGATAGGGGTCTGAGAAACCTGGTCTAGTGGAAGGTGTCCCTTATCTAATGGTAGGGGAATTAGATGATCTATAAGATCCCTTCCGAACCAAACCATTCTATGATTCTACGGTTCTCTTCTGACCTGGTTTGAGTTCAGCCTGTCTCTTGCACATTTGCCTGACAGCAAGCCCATGCTCCCAGATCCAGTTTCTAACCAGAGTTTTTATTCTCCTGGATGCAGATGATTACAGCAACATTGCCTACACCTCCCAGAGCAATACCACTGGCAGGCAGTCCACCTTCTTTGTTGCTGGACGAATCCTTGTCTTCTTTCCAGCACCAGAACAGGTGAAACAGCTCTTGAAAGCCTGTGAGTGCTTCTCTGTGTGCCAGCTATGAACATCTAGACAGCTATGGGTACATCTAGACAGCTATGGGTACATCTAGACCTGAGGCTCGCTCAGTTGGTTGGAGCATGGTGCTAACAACACTAAGGTTGTGGGTTTGATCCCTGTATGGGCCATTCACTTACAAGCTGGACTCAGTCATCGTTGTGGGTCCCTTCTAACTCAGAATATTCTGTGATCTTGAAGTGAAGAGTTATTTGGGTGAATTCTCACAGTGTCTGTCACACACACAGTGACAAAGCAAATCCATGGGACAAGGCTTTCCTGTGAGCTGGGCCTCTCTTGATAATCTAACAGTAGGGTGACTTCAGCAGGTTAATCTAACAGGAGGCTACTTGTCATCAAGAGTAAGGCTGGGAAGGACAGTAAACTCTCTGCTATCACTTTGGAGTGCTGCTCATAAACAAAACAAAACAAACAAAAAAAATAAACCAACCAAGCAAAAACCAACCCCCCTCTAAAAAAAAAAAGGAAAAAAAAATAAATAAAAGCCCCCAAAACCCCACCTCCTGCCATCATCTGTGCATCTTCATGGTGTGTTAAGGATGCAACATGTTCTCTCAGACAGAGCCCACAGATGCCAGGCTTGCCTTTGGAAAGCTGCTTACCTTAATAAAGTGGTGTGATTTTCCTTGGTCTTGGCACTCAGGAAGCGCACTGGGCAAGCAAAAAGCCTGTGGGGATGATTCACTAGTGTTTGCATGAGGTTTTTCTAATTTTTTCTCCTTTTTTTCATTTTTTTTCTGCCTTTTTTTTTGTTGCTACCAGCTGCTTCATATTCTGCCACTTGCTACAGGAGAAGGCTGTTCCATCTTGATAGGATCCAGTTCAGTGCATAGACATCAGAAAATTGGAGCTGCAACCTGGTTTATTTTTCCAGTTTACAGCTTTTGTTCAAAAACCCAGCAGCAAGTCCCGAGGCACAGTGTGCCAGCATCAGAGACCATAAGTGAATGCAGAGGTGATTTCTTGAACATCTTTTTCATTTATAATTCAAGTCAAAAAATATTTTTATTACTTTCCTTTTTTCCTTCTGCTGTGATCGATAAGCAGAATAGACATTCAAGCTGAAAATTGCTGAAAGATCCTTAGTCATTCACATGAAGAACAAAGTTTTTCTGGCTTTTCTAAGCTTTTCTGGCCTAGTGATGGTAGTTTTATACTCATACTATGCCAGTTTTTCAAAGAAAAATGCCTGTTAGAATCAGATCCAGGAATTTCTTCAGATTTGCATACGAGTGGGAAAAGCAGGAATCCCGCTCATCCTGGATCCCCACTGAGAATTAGCTTGAAAATAAGACTGGAGAAAATCCATGAGATCTATATTATGGTCAGATTGGTAATATGGACAAAACAGGCAACATCAGCAGGCAGTGAAACTTCAGAAGCCTGGTTGCTTATGAATCTGTGCCCTGCAGTTGCACTCTCAGTGCCTTACTAACACTTGAGTTCATGTTGTGGCCCTTCTCCCAGGGATATTAAAGCATCTGTCTCATCAATCCACCCTCTGTGATATTATAACTTGTCAAAAAAAAAAAAAATCTCCTTGGGACCATTGCTAAATGTGATTGAAATTGCACAAGCCAAAAAAAAAAAAACCCAGAAGAGAGTGACAGATAGATGCAGAGAGAATATGAGCACAGAAGCCCTGTTTCAAATTGAAAGCAGACTAAAAGCTGGTGCAGTTGCATTCAAAGTGGTATCCTGCTAATTTAAATCTACCATTGAACATTTCCAAGTGCACCAAAAAGCGCCAAAAGAACAGGTTGTTTGCTTATAAAGGGAACGCCTCAACCATTTAACTATCACTTTTGTCGACTGATGGGGAAATGCAGTGCTACGTGGGCCATCAGACTGGAAGATCACAAACACTCTTTGCAGATTTAAAATATGCAGGAGCATGAAAGAGTGTAAAAAATGTAAATTAAAGGAACCAGCTTCTATCTGGAGTGAATAAACGAAGGATCATTGAAAAATGACAGGGTTTGTGGGAAAACAGTAGTTAGAGAGTATGCTTACACATATGCTTGTAAGCTTATATACACTTCTGCTTACAAACAGCGCCAGGAATGTTCCCAAGGGCTGGAACTCAGTCCTCTACACTGCTAACTTGTCAGAGTCCCTGACATTACTCATCCCAGGCCAAGTACCTTCTCCCAGTCACAGATAAGATGTTAGCACAGATCAAAGGCCAACAGACAACTTGATGGCAGCCTCATATTTTCATAAGTTCAATAGTCTGGAGACAGCCCAGTGTGACAAAGCAGTACTTCTCCAGCTGATCTCACCAGCCAGTGCTGAGGGAGGGATGCCATGTGCCTTGCACTGAAGTCCAGTGCCAGATCAAAGGCTTATGAGTCTGTGGGGGAATATGAGTACCACACATTGATGTCAGCATCACTGCAGAAGATCATCTGACTCTCTGAGAGAGATTTTGCAGCAACAAAACCAAACCAAAACAAACCAAATAAAGACCTAGCAGTGGATTAGTAAAAATGGTTCAGGCAAACGGGATCATGCATAAATTTAAAAAGCACATGTTCTGGTACCCAAAAGGCAGGGGTGATGGGTGCACACACCAAGATTGTGTTGGCTGCCTCTTTGGCTGAAACAGGTTGACGGTTACACTTTCTGTTCTCCTCCACCTACACTCTCTCTTGTAAAGTGTCAGTGAAAGACATCCTTTCATCTGTTGCACTGCAAGAGGACAGGAGACCATTTGCTACAAGGCAAAATGTCCTCACATTTCTCAACACTATCAACAGGAAAATTTTTTTTTATCCTATTCCATTGCTAATCCAGAGCATTGACAAACAAGGCTTCCTCATTAGGCTATATTGGTATATTAATGAGCACTGCCTTCCCCATCCAATAATCCTTCTCATTTGAGCATTTATTTTAGTCTTTGCCCTCGAGGCGGTGAAGCTTCACAAGCATTAATTCATCTGGACATTATGGGCAATATCTAGAGAAAAGTATAAGACACATTGATAAAAACACTGTCACTTCCTTTTTTTAACTGAATGATGAAACTATCAGGAACCAAAGAAAAGACTTCCAGCATCACTTTTATGTTAAGAAGGTAACTAAAACAGTAAGTGACGGGAGCATGATAAGCAGGGACTATGTAAGGAAGTGCTTGAGTGGTGATGGGAAAATCTTAATCCTTTGCTGAAGGCATTTAACTGAAGGACTAAATTACTTCCATGTTAATTTTGATGTTACCCTGTAATATCTGTGAGTGCTCCTTGGCGAAGCTCTAATACCTTTGCAAAAGTTAATGTTTTATATCCGATTAACTCAAATGGGTAAGATATGTTATAATGATGGCATGTATTTAAGAAAGACAGGGAAATTAATGGTATGGGCAAAACCCCCCTCCACGGTTTAAGGAGGAAAACCTGGTAGACAAGGACTCTGATGTTCTAATGCAGGCTCAGGTACAGGAAGCCCTCAGCAATACACTTAAGCTCTGTTCTCTGTTTCCCCAAATGATATAGGAAGGGAATATTTATCCTTGAGAGCTTATAACTAACTCCCATCTTTTGAAGACAGAAATCTTTACATAAGTGATGTATACTATTAAGTGTGCAAAAATAATGAAAGTAAAAAGTATTTTATTTCTAAAACAGATTTTTGAATCAAATATTATATACTGTGTAAATCGAGCGAGCTAGAAATCGTTCTTTTATCATAGTCTTGAAATGTTATGTAGATTCTTTGAAAATAATGCCTGAATTGATTTTTTAAATAATTTTAGCTGTTTACACGTCTTTCAGACAGTCCTTCCCTTGCCAAGACCAAGGACTTTGTAGCTTCTGAAGCTATACTTAACTCTGTCTTTTGAACCATGGTTCTGTGAAAGAAAATGGCAATCACTTATCCCTTTTAGTTTCAATGATGGCTTTTCTTCATTCCTAGAGGAATACTTTCTTGTGATCTGCAAAAGCCAAATCAAAAGGAAAACACAGAAAATTATTTCAAGTGACGTGGAGTACAAAATAACATATGACTGAAAAGGCAAATGTGTTCAAGCAGGCATTTTTTTCTACATCAAATACCATTGAAGAAATATGTTTGGATTAAGTGTATGCTGGAATCCTCTGTTCCTCTCAAACTGCAGCAGATGACCTTTGGAAAGCAACTTCTTGATGCTACACTTGAAATGCTATGTTTTTCTCACTCTCTAAAGGCAATATACCACAGAAAACCAAAGTCTTTTGAATTAATGATTTCCAGGAAGCACAGAGAGGGAAAATCTGGTTTTCCAAATTTCTTATGCAGGCTTGACTTGACGAGGAGCCATTCTTCCTCTTTGATACAACTGCAGTTTATCTATAGGACCATGCTATTAAACAGCTATTGCATTTTACTCCAGAGGTGGCTCCATGTGTGTGGTGAAGAGGATGATCTCCATCTACAGCTCATAAAGAGTTTTATATAAATGTCCATTACCCATGTAATGGCAACAGCCAACAGTTTTATTAGGCATTATAAAAAAATATTAGGGATATAAACTGTAATGCCTCAGGGCAGAAGCCAATCAATGGCTCTCTGGACTTACACAGAAGAAACTTTCTGTTTGCAAGTCATTCCCTCATCATCTATTTGGGTGTTTTCTGCCTCTGTCGGCAAAACACCAGGAGACAGACAGAGGCAGGTTGTTGAATCCTGATGGGGTCTGGTTGGGACCAGTCTAGCAGCTCCTTGGTTCTTGTCACAATGCATAACTGAAGTGTTGGCACTTCGCTTTATCAAATGATTGATCTCCAATGAAAAACAATCCAGGAACTCTCACATGAAATTTATGCTTGCTAAAACAAATACATAGATCTTATTTTTCAACTTTGTATTAGTTTAGTCCAGGAGATTTCCTTGCTATGTTCAAGCCCTTCAAGTAGCAGATGAAATGACAGTAATCTTCTGCATTTCAGGTGAAGAGGACCCTAATAGAATAATGAAACCTGTAGTCTAGGGGGGTCACAGTCTCAGCTCCTGCTTGAAACTCTAGTAAAATCCATTGGGCTTTCTCTATCTCACAATGCTGCAATACTAATCTTCATGGTGCACATATCCCTGCAAATAGCTTCCAGCTTTCCTAACCACTTGCTGGACTTTCGTCTTGCATCCTCTTGCTTGACATCAAGTGGCTCAACCAGTCCTGTCAGGTTTTACTTTGTTTTAGCCTTTTAATATGTTTCTCAGAAAGCATCATTCCCCAGGCAGCCCCAGTATGTGTCCCTCAAGATCCCTCCCCTCCCCTTCCCTCCCCTCCTCTCCTCTCCTCTTCCCTTCCCTCCCCTTTCTATTTGCAGTAAGTGTAAATCACAAATGTTAAACACACCGAGGGTTTCCCCATTTCACATCTCAGTGCAGTGTTCCCTTCTGATTTCTTTGCATGCAGCCTGGTTTGCTGAGAAAATGCCTGGTTCAGTCACACTGTGTCTGACTGCCTCTGTCAGACAGTCTGCTCCCAAAACTTCTGAATCCCTGTTTAGAAGGATAGGGATCTATAAGAAATTAAATTCCTGTAAGAGTTACAAAAATATGTTGCAAGAAAGAAGAAAAAGATTGAAAGAGACTTACTAGATACCAAAGAATTCATTCTACAAAGAGATACCATCACTTCTCTAAAGCGGAAAAGATATAAATTTGCATCTTAATAGAAGCCAGAGAATCCATTTCTGCCCTTGTGCCCCAGGGTAAGAGTTGCAACTATGATTTAGTTTCCCAGATGGAAGGAAGTGATAGAGCTTCCCGATTTTAGCAGGTATTGAACAGCCAACGATTACTGAGGTCCCTTTCTAGTTGTTGCAAACTGCCCTCCAAAACTTGCATCACCTGTAACAAGGCACTTTTAAACATATTTAGCCCTTGTACTTCCTTTGGATCTTCCTTTAACCTCCATAGAATGAACAACCTTCTGGTTCTGTAATGAGTAGAAACCTTTGCAGTTATCTCCAGAAAAATGGTATCAGTGAGAACAGAATCCTTCCAAATCTGGACTTATCAGGTCAGGTTGGCACTTTGAGAAGCTGCGAGGCAGCAACACACAGCAGGTACCAGCACTCAAAACACAATGACACCCCACTGTCTTGATTGACTCATCACATTTTACCCTTTCATTTCAGATGTTCTTTTGTCTTTTATGGTTTTTAGTTTCCACTCTATGTCCTACTAGACAGTTGACTATTCTTACCTGTCTTTACTAAATGCATATTGGATGTGCTTATTTAATCAGCAGATTGCTGAATTTTTCCCATTTCCTCTCTGTTTTTCATCACAGCTTTTCTCCTTGCTTTCCATCATTTTGGTTTGCTATCTCACTGAATGCAAGTACCAGGAATTGCGGTTTGGGAATGATTCAGCTGGAAGTAGAGGGCAGAGGGCAGCATGCAAAGCCAGCACGGGAAGTACAAAATGCACCTGACAACCTGTCATTAATGCAGCCACCAAAAGAGGGAGAGGAGCAATGCGATCAAACGGGACTCAAATTCACATCTCAAACTCTGCTCATTATCAAGAAGGCTTTCAGGAATCACAAGTTTTTAATCCTGTAACTCTATTACAAGCTGATGCCAACAACAGAAACTGGAGCCGTGATACAAGTTAAGCTAAGACTGCTTGGCATGGCAACTGAAAGCCATCTGACCTGATGTGAGATGACAGCTATGGCATGCAACCACAGATAAGCTGGCATTTTTAAATATATACTTTATAGATATTTTTTTTTAGACCAGGTACCATGAAAGCATACAACAGCAAAAGAACCTGTGAGCCCAAATAAACATTATCATTACCTCCTGCTGAACTGTTACGCACAGCCAAACAATTCCTTCTGCTCAGTTAAAACTAAGGGTTTGCTAAGACTGTGCTATACTTTCCCTTTATTTTCAGCGGCTTAGAGTACAGCTGGTAAAATTTTGCTCTGGTTAGGAGCTTGATTTATAAAGTCTCTAGTCCTAAAACAGGAAATGACTATTTCATCCCCACAAATTTAACAGGATTTTTTTTTGCTTTTATGTTCCTCAAAATCTGTTTTTGTTTCCTATAAAGGGTCCAGTCCAACTGCCATCAAAATCTGTAGGGATTCCCCCTGACTTCAGCTGGGCTTGGCTCATGCCCTAAGGCAGAGCTACAGAAACAGACAGCACCTAATGAAATCATGTGTGTAAAGGACCAGGGAATCCCATACTAAATCCCCACCCCACAAACAGCCATGCCTAAGCTTAAATATGCATTAAAATTCAAGTCAAAAAGCTACTCATGTCTATCAAGTTAAGCACATGTTTAAATGTTTACTGGAGTCAGATCTTTGTACAATGAACAGTAAAAGCTATGCAAAGCTAATGTAGGTAGATCAGTCCTTCCCTCATGCTGCATGGCATCCTGATCTAAGGATAGAGGAGAGGGATTTCTACTCTCTGGTTGCAGAACCTTTCACAGTTTTTATAAAATCGAGTTGTTTTCATTGAATTCTTTCGCCTGCATTAACTAACATAATATACTTCTACTGCTGCGTAATTCCGCTGACCTCAGGGTGCTTCAAGAAGGAATCTTAGAGCTGTTTATTGTACCCTGTTAACAAAATTAAAGGACCTCAGTCAAAGTCAGACCTCTAGAAAGTAAATCACTGTAAAATAAAAAAAAAAATAGGTATGTTTATTTGTCTAAAAACAGAAGACAGACCAAAAGTGTTTCTGGTTCTGTATCACAGACACAAAACTGAGGCACAGAGATGACCCATGATTTCTCTAAAATTTCACAAGATACAGAAAGCAAAACAGGAAATCAAACTGCAATTTGACCAGTAAACTCACCAAAATGTCATCTTTTCTTATCTTATTGTCTCCAGTGACTCTGTCTTTATTTTTTCAAATAGGAGATCAAACTCAAGGAGGTTAAAGTAGAGGTCAAGAGCTACCTAGAAACTCACTGGCAGAACTGAAGCGAATGGAAACTTCTGGCTCCATGCAAAACTTCCTTCCTTTCTCAGATCTGTTTCAATGAAATAAAATAAAAAAAAAGTGCCACAAAACCTGCTCTCAATTTTCTGTGAGCAGGATTTGATATGTTAGATCAAGCTATCAAATGCATTATTACTCTGATGGAGGGCAAGCTTTCCAGCATCACCTTCCATGATTTGCCTTCAGCTCACTGATGATACCACAATCTCCTGTTCCCTGGGACGGGAGGCCATGGTTTTGACAGACTCCTCTTTGAGACAGTGCCCTGAACAGCTGGGTTTGCATGAGACTGCGCTAGGGTTGGGATGAGCAAAACAGCAAAAAAAGAGAAAAGCAAACTTTAAGTTAAACAGTCAAAATTGACACAGTCCTTCACCAATAAGCTCTCCAGGAATGTGGTCATGGCACCAAGCCTGCCAGTGTTCAAGAAGCATTTGGACAATGAGTTTAAGTCAAAGCTCTGACATTCAACTGCTAGAAATGCTCTGTGCTGCAAGGCATAATCTGGCACAACAGAAGACACCACTTCAATATGCAGCCAAAATGGATCTTTTGAGGTGCTATCCCATTGCAGTCTCTAAAAAAGATGGAGAGATCTAGTAAAACCCTGATGTAGTTTTTCCTGCATTAATAGGAGATCTTTCTGGTTGAATAGCACTGCAAACTAGTGATAAACTATGAGCCGTATTTATCCTCTTAATTATTCCTGCAAACCCTCTGTTGCTGACTCACCTGCAGAGCAGTGCCATGCAATGTCCTTTAATAACACTAGTGTAGGAATTGCTGTTTGAGGAAATGTGAAGAATGGCCTTGAAGCAAATTTCTGGTGTTGTCACCACTGAACTGTCTTATGCTGCCACATCATGTTTCTAGAGGAGGCCATGAGTACTGTCAATACTTGTTAACTTTCTTAAGACTGCACTAGTGTTACTCACTGTCATGAAAAGTGAGAAGAGACAAAAAAACTGCAAGAAATGTGTAGTGAAGCCCTTGATATGACCGGGAGGCTGCCTCTCTACAGGGAATCAGATAGTCAGAGAGAAACCCACCTACATGGACTGTGATTTGTTCACATCAGTCTTGAGGCATTTCTAAATCAGGAGACTTTCTCTGCAAGATAAAGAAAGGGCTCTGAGCAGCAGATACTATAGTATCTTCTTCATAATGACGGACATGAAACCCATGTAACTTGTGAAAGGTGACTTTTGATTTTTGTATCATTTAGATAACATTTCAAGTAATTATTTTAATTATTTGAAACTCCAGTTTAGTGAAGCACTTAAGTATTGTTTTTAAGTCTAGCCATCCAGTATGTAACCACATTCTTAACAAATACTTTACAGAAATGACAGCTAAAACACTGATCTCTAAAAAGCAGTCTCACAAAAAGTCACTTCAGAGAACTTACTTTTCCTCCTTTAAAAAAACAAACAAACAAACAACAAGACAGAAGCATTGTCAATGAGCAATAAACTGATGTCTTGCTAGGAAGCCATATTCAAAGTTCAAATTTCAGGCAATTATATGAAATATTTTTTTATGTGCTCATGCTTGTTTCTTCCACTGCTATCTGTTATACAGACCTTTTATCGGCAGCAAGCCCAGAAAGGCAATTGTAGCCCACTGAATGCCTTTTCCCATGTTGGTGGCCTGTGGCCCTTTTTGCAATTGCCTGAAAATGAGCCACCTCTCACACTGAAAATGATCAGTAGTATATTGAATCAAGTTAGATTTTGGATTAAGGAGCCAATGAATTACGACTGATTACCTTTCCAAAGTAACTCACACAGCAATCCCCAAGGACAGATTGTATTAAAACATTTTCAATATGCAAATAATTTGATACTTTAAAAAATAGCAGTGTTGCTAACATGTGGCCTGGTGATGGGAAAAGTGTATTACTTTGCCGAGGCAGCTGTCTCTAAAATACAGAGAGTGTATAAATAGCCCTTCACATTAACTCAAAGTGAAATGTCAATGTTTCATAATTTATGGTACTATGCTGAGATTCAGCTTCAATATGGCCAATCTTTGCGAACGAAGAACCGAGGAAGGTCTTTACACCTTCCAGCCTGCGCATTGGATTTTTTAGGTGAGACACAGTGTGCGCGGAACTGAGCCCACCCTTTAATCCTGAGGTTCATCTGCCGGGGCCAAGCGAGCTTGGACGGTGGCAGCGAGGTCCTCAGGGCGTAGATGGATTGCCCTACAGGGCTAACGAGCTCCATCTGCCCGGGGAGTGTCCTAACCGGCAATCGAACCCGGGTCTCGGCGTTGACAGCGCCGCGGCTTAACCACTGCACCACCAGGGGCTAGCTTCAATAGCTCACTACTGGTTCAGTTAACATCAGAGCCAAAACCTGTTTTCCTGTTTTCTGAACCTTGAATCTTTGGGAAAACCTTTCCTTTCTTTTTAGATTTGTATTTATTTATACTGGCTGAATTATTTATGATAATTTCAATGCGATTTATGGAATTAAGAGAATGCAAAATACTCTATTGTTGCAGTGGTTTACTCACATCTTCTTGACTCTGATCATACTGGCAGGAAAATGAGGAAAAATTCTCTCTACTCAGGATGTGAGAACCTAAAAGCTGTTTTCTGGTTTCTATCCATAGAACATGATGACATTATTAATCAGACATAGAATCATAGAATTGTCAGGGTTGGAAGAGACATTTAAGGTCATCAAGTCCAACTGTCAACCCAGCATTATTTCTGTAATCCCTAAACCACTAAACCGTATCACCCAGCCAGATCCAGACACCTTTTAAAACACCTCCTGGGATGATGACTTCACCACTGCCCTGGGCAACCTATTCCAATGCCGGACCACCCTAACAGTGGAAATTTTGTTTCTAATATCTAATCCAACTCTCCCCAGTCTCAGAAGAGACTAGCCTCACCTTACTACAACCGCCTTTCAGGTAGTTGTAGTAGAGTATTCCCCCTGAGTCTCCTCTTCTTGAAATTAATCACATTACCATCTTTCCAATAGTTGTATCACATCATAGAATGCTTTGGGTTGGAAAGGACCTTTAAAAGTCACCTAGTTTCGATGGCACAGGTAACTTCCACTAGAACATGTTGCTTAAAGGCCCATCTAACTTGTCCTTGAACACTTTTGGGGATGGGCCATCGCCAGCTTCTCTGGGCAACCTATGTCAGTGACTCACTACCCTCACATTAAAGAATTTCTTCCTTATATCTAACTTAAATCTGCTCTCTTTCAGGTTAAAGCCATTCCCCCATGCCTATCACTACATAACCTTGTAAAAGGTCCCTCTTCAGCTTTCTTGTAGCACCCTTTAAGTACTGAAAGGCTGCCATAATCTTTCCTCAGGGCCTTCTCTTCTCCAGGTTGAAAAATTGCAACTGTCTCAGCCTGTCTTCATAGGAGACGCTCTCCATCCCTGTGATCATCTTGGTGTCCCTACTCTGGACTCACTCCAACAGGTCCACATTCTTCTTATTTTGGGGGCCCCAGAGCTGGATACAGTACTCCAGGTGGGGTCTCACGAGAATGGAGTAAAGGGAGAGAATGACCTCCCTCAACCTGTTAGTCGCGCTTCTTTTGATGTAGTCCAGGATGCAGTTGGCCTTCTGGGCTGCCAGCACACATTACTGGGTCATATTGAATTTCTCATCAACCAATACCCCAAGTCCTTCTCCTCAGGACTGCTTTCAATCCACCCTCTTCTGCCCAGCCTGTATTTGTGCTTAGGATTGCTCTGTCCCATGTGCAGGACCTTGCATTTTGTCTTATTGAACTTCATGAGGTTCACATGGGCACACCTCTCAAGCCTGTCCAGGTTCCTCTGGATGGTATCCCTTCCCTCCAGCACGTCATTGCAGCACACAGCTTTGTACCACTGGCAAACTTGCTGTGTGTGCACTCAACCTGTGAAAGTCATTTGAAGCTCTTTCCTTTTAAAGTCCAGCTGTAAAAGAGTAAATTATTCTGAGGTGTGAAGTTGGAGTTTTGCTGCTGGCCATCCCTGTCTTGCTACCTGATTTGGAGCATCTCATCCAACCTGCTCCCAGTCCTTTTCCACAACAGTGTAAATTTTACTGAACCTGACAGATACACAGCTATAAAATGGTGATATGGGAGATAATGTGATTCTTTCTGCCCTAGTTGTTCGTTAAGCATAATTTGGGAACTGCTCACCTCCCTGAAAAAAAGAGACAATAATGAGATTGTTATAGAAGAACAAAAATGTTATATACATGTAAAATGGCCTTGCTAATCAACAGAGCTCACTCCCTGCTGGAGGAAGCTCCAGAAGAACAACAGAAATCATTACCATGCTGGTAGGATTGATTAATTAGGAAAACTGCATTAACTGCTTCTACTTACACTCATTAGCATTTATACATTGTAAAATCCACTAAATGTATGTGTAAATAACTTTCCTAAAGTGACAAGTAAGGGTGCCTGAAGGGTGCAACATGATGTTACTGTTGTTTTCCGCTTGTGTGGGTTTTGCATTGCAAGAAACACATCTGCACTGGCTAAGAAAACCACTAAGGGGGAGCCGGAATAGGAAGAGGACACATGGAAGGCACCTTCTGAGACAACTTTGCCATAAGAGCAAATGAAAGCTGTATTTCAGGGCACATTTTAATGGGGCTAAAGAGGGGATGCTAGAATATGGGATTAAATCCAGAGTACTGCTACCGGGCAGAGTGTGGTTGTGGACAACACAGCCCCTTAGAGCCTCAGGAAGACACTATGAGGAGCAGGATCTACCCCTCCCAGGACTAAAGTGCAGAGTTGGACACCTTCTGGTTGGTTCCACTTTAGGAATGGGGTAGCAGAAGCAGACATACTCAGAAAGCATCTGTGTTGGCCCAGATGCTATCTCTTAGTGCCTTTTGTTTCATGATGGGAATTTCTGGGTAGAGGACTTTCAAATAATGAGGTTTAAATTTAGAAAGTGACCATTCAGTTATCAGTGTAGTTGAAAATTATAAGGAAATGGAGCCCAGTAACTCCAAAATACTGGTCAGAAGATGATTATCTGTGTAATGTGTGTTTTCTGGAGTTCATGTGCATTTATCAAACACTATTTTCAGTCTGGATTTCAGGAGACTTGTGTTTAGTTCTTGGCTCTGCCACAGACTTCCTGCATGACCTTGGGCAAATCAGTTTCTTTCTCAGTACCATCTGCAGTGTAATACACTTTCCTCCCACTCTAAATTTGTCTTGTTGATGTGGATTATGGGTTTTTTGGAATAGGACATCTCCTTTCTGTGTTCATTTAGTGAGTGACACAGTGAGGCTCTGAACTTGTGACTTCTAAATAGCTTTTTAATGCACAAGATCACCTTCCCTGACCAATGTAACCAGGTGGTGGGTATAAAATCTTTCACTCCATTGTAGATTTTAGACAAAGCTGGGCTTTGTTACATGCTTCCATTGCAGAATTTTTAATTTCAGCTGCTAAATTTTATAAGCAGTTTATGTATTTATTTTTTTTTTTATAATGTATTTGCTTATTTTTCACAGTGCAGCCCATGCCCTTCTGCTTTGTCATTATTACCCTGGTCCCTGTGATTAGTGTGGAGTTGCTGGTTGGTTTTGTTTGCTTACTTGTTTTTTCACCTTCACACTAAATTACAGCAGCAGATTGCCTGGGGCATGAGTGTTTTATGGAATCAGTGACAGGCACTACACTGTCGGTCCTCACAGGGACTTTCTTACATGTACTTTGGTTTAGCAGTTGTGACCTGCAGCCAAGTGGGAGGCATGGACAAAGTGAAAGAACAGCAGACTAGAAAACAAATAAAATTAGCAGCATTTCAAAGCTCTTGCAGAGGAGAGAATAGCTGAAGGTAGAAAAGGAAGCGGGGGGTGGGGGGGGAGAAGGAAAAAGAATGTGAAAGTGATTTCTCTCTTTGTTTCTTGAAGGAGATACCTGGTCAGGCAGCAGCCTGCGTTCCACCGCTACTGAAGGAAATGAACTGAACAGATGATCAAACAGGTGCCTCATCACAACATTCTATTAAAATAGGTAGCATGAGAACTTGGATATAAATTCACATGCACAGAAGGCACTAAATACATTTCCTCCCTACTAAAGCCAAAGAGAGCAGTTCTTTGGACAGGTGTAGCTTTCGCAGCGGAGTGGCACGGACTATCACAGACCTGCAGCTCAGCCATCTAACTACGCTCCCAGGCATGTAGCAACCGGGCTGGTACCGCGGAGTCTGCCCCCGTGCTCGGACAGCGGCCACTCGGGGCTGACCGGCCGGGAGTAGGATGGGTGGGGGGCTGCCCAGCGTGGGGACCCAGCTCCCACCGCCCCCCGGCGGCACACCGGCGGGGCTCAGGGTGCGGGTGAACCGGACAGGGCGCCGAACTGGACAGGGACGGGGCTGGTGAGCGCCCGGAGTCAGGAGAGGAGCGGGAACCCCCGAGGGCAGCGCGGGAGCACCGGGCGGCTCGGCGCCTCGCCAGCAGCGGACGACCTTGGGCGAGTCCCGTGGAGAACACACGCCTCCTCGACCTCCCCAGAGCCGGGGCCGGTCGGTGGGAGCCCCGCGGCGGGCGGGGCCGGGGCGGGCGGTGGCGGCAGCGCGGTCCCTCCCCGCGGGCGGGAGGCGGGCGCGGGCTGCGCTCCCGGCAGGCTGCGCTGGGCTGTGCTGAGCTCGGCGCGGAGTAGGGATCGCCCCACTCCCCTCCCTGCCTCCCTCCCGCCGCAGCCCCGGCGGCGCCCAAGGCGGCATGGAGACCCGGCGCGGGAGGCCGCGGGCCAGCGCCCGGAGCTGAGCCGGCCGGTGCGTACCCGCCTGGGGCCCGGGGAGGGGCGCCGAGGGGATGGCGGAGAAACTTTCCGCTGGGCAAACTCGGCGGTGCGCGGGGGCGCCGGGGGCTGCGGCCGCGACTCGGGGAAACTTCTGCCTCGGGGACTCCGCCGCGGCGCCGTCTCTGCACCGTCCCCGTGTCCCGCTCCCCTGCCCGCTCCGCTCCCTGTCAGCGGCCGGTCGCGCTCCCGCTCTGCCGTGCAAGGTGCAGCGGCGGGGGCGGGCGGCTGCCTCGGGTGCGCTCCCCCTTTCGCACGGGGGTTTAGCTCGCAAGCAGGCAAGAGCCTTTTAATTTTCTTTTTGTTGTTGTTTTAAACTTGCAGCAGGGAGCGGGCGAGGGCAAGAGGGGGGTTGTGCGTGTCTGTCGCTGCTCTTCAGCTGCAGTTGCTCTTGGCTGAGCCTGGGAACGGGCTGCAGCTGCTTGGGATGGGGAGAGACGGGTGTTACCGGGAGACCTGCCTGTTCGTATTTCTTTTTGTCTGTCTGTCTCTCTGTTTTTTCGTCAATGTTTTTAGGAGGAAGGGTTCGCCTTGCCCTCCCTGTTCGCAGGCTTTAGCGCCGGGGCGCTGTTTGGACCTGGGAGAGCGCCCTGTCCGGGGACAGCGGGGGCAGTAGCCACGTCCCCCCCATCCCTGCCGGGCTTTGTTGGGGCTGGTCCCTTCGGGCTCCGCGGAGCAGAGGCAGGAGGGTCACCATCCCCTCCGCGCTGTCGGGAGACTGCCCTCTGCGTCCCAAGGGCGCCCGAAACTCGGACGGTGTGCGAGTGTCTGTGAGTGTGTCTCCGTGTAAATATGTGTGTGTGCAAGGCCAGGGCCATGCCCGGAATGTGCATCCGTGGGAAAGGAACTTGCTCCGGCTGGGGATGGGTTAAACGTGGCTCTCCCAGCACTAACTTCTCCTATTAAAGGAAGTAATCCAGCCTCCCCTGCCCACTTTTTGAACCCCGCTGGATTATTTGCAGGAGGAAAAGAAAGCCCCAAGGAAAGCATCAGTGGGTGCCTTTTCTGTGTTTTCATTTTTTTATTATTTTTGCCCATGGAGGTTTCGTGCCCTTGCTTTGTTGTTGGGAGGATTAAGCGTTGCTGAGTGTCGTTAGTCCCAGATCCAATTAAAATAAATACAAGTAAATGGGACATAAAGGCAAGTCAGCGCTGGCATCCCGGCAGAGGCACTAAAGCTTCAAGTTTGGTTAAAAGGAAGGGACTCGAGAAAATGAATGCTTCTCTTCATACTCATTTGCTTTCCGTTTGCAGCTCTGTCAGACAGCTTAGCGAGGTGCATCATTTAATCGGGATTCATGTATTCTTAACCAACCTCTGTCCAGCAGAAAGAAAGAGGGAAAGAAGGAGAGATAGAAATTAAGGAAGAGAGAAAGAGGCTTCACAGGCTTCTTAACTTATGTCTCATTTAGCAAATGCTTTGCTTTATGAAATTTGGGTTGAGTTCTCAGCAAAGGAATTGAAAATCTGGAGAGGGTGAACTATGAGGAATGCAGAGCAGAGTTGCTGCACCATTTCCTAGTCACTGCCTGGAGTCTGGGCTTTCACTGAGGACTCATTCCTGGTCTGGAGCAGTTGTGGGAATAGTGTAAACATTAGCTGGGAAAGAAGCAGGCAAAATAGCCTGTCTAGTTCTTGTCTGTCTTTTTTTTTTTTTTTTTTTTTTTCCTTCTGATGTTCAGAGGGCTTATCCTTCAGTTGAACAAAAATTTACTTTTGTTGCTTGGAGAGGACTTGGTGATGGATGCAAGGAGAGAAGGAATGATCCCTCTGGAGCCAGCTTGCATTTGGAGAGTGCTGCTGAGAAAGAGCTCACGGGTGTGAGCCTTGCACTCCAAAAACACTGGAGTCTTGTTGAGAAAGCCAGGTAGGAGCCAGTGTACTTCAGTGCTGTAAACTAGGGATATCCCTCTCTTTGATCCTTTGGTGGTGCTAGTGTTGTAGAAAATCATCAGGTTGGCTGTACTTGCCTTGATGCAGTAAATCATACTTTTATTTATTTTTGTTCCTGTTTGTTTGTTTGTTTGTTTTAAGCTTGATTCTTAACACAGATTCTGTTAGTATTGTAATGACTGTGCTCTGTACCTGTGTGCCGACGGTATGTGGGATGATTCCTGAACTGTGTGATATGTTACTGTGTTGTTATCCTGTGAGCTGGACAGTGATGGGACATAGCACTCCCATTTTCCTTAAGTGCTAGCTTGCTCTGTTTCTGACACAAGGGTCTTTTGTTCCACCAGGTTTCATTGTCATGGCTCCTACCACGTTGCACTATTGTGACCTGATGTACTCTGGTTGATGGATTCTGTCAAATACAATGAAATGAGCAATTAGGAGAGAGGGTGTCTAGCCATTGCTTTTTAGGAGCAGTCTTTAGCTGCTGTTCCACTACAGATATATTTCTGTGCTGAGTTGTAAAGTGTCCTCTGACACATGCCAACTGTAGCCATACTGCTTGTATTTACAGACAGGTTTTTCTGAAGGACAGAAAGTTGGTTAGGAAAAGGTTTGTTTTAGAATGGTGTGCCAATATGAAACATCATACTTCTGGGTGCAGGTTTGAATCCCTTATAGTGTCTTCAAGTGTCTTACATTTCTCAACTGTTTGATGAGTATTTGGTTGCTTATGTGGAAGGTTTCATGACTTCTGCCTGCAGTTCGTAACACAAAAGCTCTTGGCACTGTTAATGCAGCCTTACTGTGCTGGCTGGAAGTCCCAAGGCAGAATGGGCAGGGACTCAAAAGCACTGCAACAGAGGTGAAATCCTGGCTGTGCTGACTTCAGTGGGAGCTTTGCCATAGATGACAATGGGCCAAAGCTTCAATCCAGAAGTAGTTCTCCCTTCTTGTTGGTAATAGTGCTGTAAGCTCTAGGGAAGCTTTTGCTTTTCTGCTGCCACCCAGACTGTGTCTGTTAGGCAGAGAAGATGGAAGTCTCTTAGGATGTCATGCTGTGTCTTTCACAAGCACAGCATTCCTGGGAAGGAAATCAGGGTAGATAGGAATGGAAACAAAACCCCAAATGTGGACACATGCTGACTGTCTCGTTGCTTGTGTCCTGAGTCATTCGCAGGAACACGGATCAAGAACTCTGAACTGAGCACAATTAGCTTCTTGAAACTGCAAGGGGAGATCTGTCAGTGGCTGTAGCCAGTGCATCCCCCAGTCCCTGCTTCTGCATTTGCAAGTTATTGGTCTAGTGACAGATATTAAATATGTGAAGCAACAGTACATTTATTAATTCAGCCCTACTTAGTCTGTGCACACTATGTGTATGTGATCTAGTGAGCTATTCTCAGAGACACTTCATATGTCCAGCATCCATATGAATTTCTGTATTAAATGACAGCGACAAAATGGAAGCGTTTGATACTTTTTTCCACAGCTTGGAAGGTATGTGATACAGAACATCAGAATATGCATTTAATCAGTGCTGATTGAAAGCTGGTACAGGTCATGGCCATCTAATGAAACTGGTCTTTTCAACAGGAAGGTGTTACTCCAGCTTATTATATTCAGTAGAATAGAAGAGAGTTTGTTAATATATAACAAAAATGTTGACTGAGAATGAGGTATTTGAATCTGTCTGATTTTTCAATTTTTTTTTCTTTTTACAGTGGAAACACTTTGGTCTCTGCAATTCCAGAGCAGACAGTTTTTCTTTGCAGTACATTCTTCTACTGTGCATTCACCCCAGACTGTTAGGTATTTTACTTGTGTTTGATGACAAAAGAAATGAAAATATAAACAAATGTGAAACTGAGTAGCCTGTCTTGCGTGTGCATTCTTATTCCTTACTTTAGGAACTTAAATAAGGAGAATATCTTAAACTGTTAAAAATTACAGATTTTTAATGTCTCTTAGTTTGTTTGCTGTGAGGATTTATGCATCTAAAACAGAATTCTCATTTTCTCATTTAATTGAGATAAGTGTGTAGGCCTCATTTTGTCTCAGTATAAAAGATTATATATATTGTAACAGGCATCATATTAGACCCTGAAGTCATACGAGTCGGCAACATCTGGATGTATATATCGGGTCAAGTAAGTTTTGGGCACTGTTAATACTGTCAGGATGCAAAAGATGGCACTGCTGTAAAGAGAGATCTAAGTAAACCTCGCTGGGCTATCATTCAAACCACTACTTTGGGATCTGCATGGACTTCCAGCTTCTGGGTTTGCAGTTTGCTTTTTTTTTTTTTTTTTCTTATATAAGTGCAATTCAGAGAATTGATGATAACCATTATTATATACTTTACTCTGTATATTGTCTAAAACTTAAGTACTGTATTCTCTTCAGTGCTTGAACTTTAGGGCTGAGCTGGAGGTAGGACTTGCTGAGTGCTGGACTAGAATATGTATCCAGTGGTGGTGGGAGAGACACGTTATTCTTATCTTGCTTATTTCTCTTAACTTCATGTGCAATGCTACAGGCTTGGGGCAGAGTGGCTAGAAATGTGCCTGGTGGAAAAAGGCTGGGGTGTACTGGTTAACAGCAGCTGAACATGATCCAGCAGTGTGCCCAGGTGGCCAAGAAGGCCAATGGCATCCTGGCTTGGATCAGCAATAGCGTGGCCAGCAAGACCAGGGCAGTGATTGTCCCCCTGTACTTGGCATTGGTAATGCCACACCTTGAATCCTGAGTTCAGTTTTGGGCCCCTCACTCCAAGAAGGACATTGAAGTGCTGAAGCGTGTCCAGAGAAGGGCGATGGAGCTGGGGAAGAGTGTGGACAAGTCTGATGGGAAGGGACTGATGCTCGGTTTATTTAGTCTGAAGAAAAGGAGGCTCAGGGGAAACCTTCTCACTCTCTACAACTAACTGCAAGGAAGCTGTAGCCAGGTGAGGGTTGGTCTCTTCTACGACGTAGAAAGCCATAGGACAAGAGGAAATGATGTCCAGTTATGCCAGTGGAGGTTTAGATTGGATACTGGGAAAAACTTCCTCATAAAGAGGGCTGTCAAGCATTGGAAGAGGCTGTCCAGGGAAGTGGTTGAGTCACCATCCATGAACAGGTTTAAGGGTGTGTAGATGTGGCACTTGGGGCATGGTTTAGTGGTAGCTTGGCAGTGATGAGTTAATGCTTGGATTTGGTGATCTTAGAGATCTTTTCCAAAGCGAATGATTCTATGAAAACTACAAAACTACAAAAAAAGGGTTATTTTGGGTGAATTTGGTGTCGCATAGGATTAGTAGCAAGGCTACCACTGATATGAAAACTTACTGACTTCACTCTTTTTTTTTTTTTTCCTGAAAGAATAAAGAGCAGACCTGGAGTAGTGTTACAGGGATGTAGAGAGATGTAGGGTTTTGTGTTGGAAAATTCTCCATTGTCTTATTGAGCTGTTGTTGTTTTTGCTGATGTTCTTGGTGTATGAACCTGGCTACTATAATAATTATACATAAACTATGCCTATACTGTCTGTCATCCACAGTAAATCAAAGGCATGGACCCTGCGGGCACTTAGAGCAAGTTAACACAAATGAAAAACACCATTGGCTTTGCCTGGGAGGAAATATTTTATTTCTTTCTCCTAGATGATGACATTACTAATTGTATGGCTGTCAGTGCGTGAGCGTAACTTCCTTTGACATCAGTGAGTGTTGGCTTGATCATTACATATATGCCAACACAGTGCAGCCTCTGCTGCAGGGATTCAGTGATGCTGTCCCTCTGCCCCTGCAGAGGCCACTGCTCCATCCCTTGGCTGCAGAGCCGGTCAGAGAGATGTGGCAAAATGTGAGATGGCTCATCTGGACTGAGATCCTCCTCCTTTTTTTTTACTTTCTGAGCAGATTTCTCCCTACTTTTTAAAAAAACCCCTGATTTCAGAATTATTTTTAATTTTTAAATGGGTTTAGCAGCCTGTCCTGAGATGTGCTGGGCTTTCCAGGCAGGTAGCCATCAATCGGCTGAGTTAGACCACTTCTGTCTTCAGTGGAGCTGGTGGTGGGGTTTACTGCTGACTGTAGTAGGTGTTGGTTTTGGGCCATTCAGAGCTCTTGAAATCCTGCCCTGCAGCATTTCCAGCTTCTTAGCTTGGTTCTGTAAAGCATCTGGGGAGGGGGAAATAGTTTTGATGACTTCCTGTAGTGCTGGTGAGAAATGATCTGTCATCAGCACTGGAAACGCACAACACAACTTGTCTCTGCTTGCACTGTGCGAACCAGCCGTAAATAATGTTTCTTCCATGTCTGCAGACTTCAAAGATTATTCCAGCTGTTGCAGGAAGCCTAGTGAGAGAAGGTAGCTGCAAGTTTAATTGTAGCTTCAGGACTTTAGCTCAATCAAAATCTAAACAATCTGATAAAAATTACAGACACTTCAATGTTGTTAAAGGTTAAAAGCGAGCCCTCTTCAGAACAACTATTAATGCTTTACATCTTAAAATAAAGGAGCTTATTAATATTTCTAAATAACATTGAACATACATTTTTGCCTTTGAACCATCTGAGCACTTCGCATGGTAGTACAGATTATATTTGGTGATAAGTGCATATAATGATGGCATAAATGTCAGTTTTGCTATCAGTATGTTGCATTGATATATTTTTAATATTAAACATGATTATGTCCCACATTGCTTAAACAAATCACGGCACCCAGAATTTTAAGAGGATGCCTTTGTGTTCTGCCACAGAGTGAAACTGTTGAGTATTCATATTTCATGGAATCCTAGAATGGTTTGTGTTGGAACAGACCTTAAAGATCAGCTAGTTCCAACCCCACACTATGGGCAGGGACACATCCCTCTAGATCAGGTTGCTCAAAATGCATCATCCAGTGTGACCTTGAAGACTTCCAGGGATGGGGCATCCACAGCTTCTCTAAGGAACCTGTTCCAGTGCCTCACCTGCCTCACAGTAAAGAATTTCTTCCTAATATCTAATCTAAACCCACCCTCTTTCAGTTTTACTCCATTACCCCTTCTTCTATCACTACACCGTAAAAACTCTCTCTCCAGCTTTTTTTAAGCTCCCTTTAGGTACTAAAAGATGCTAGAAGTCTCCCTAGAGCATTCTCTTTTCCAGGATGAACAGCCCAAATTCTCTCAGCCTGTCTTCATAGGAGAAGTGTTCCTGTTACGTGATCATCTTCATGGCCCTCCTCTGGACTCGCTCCAATAGGTCGATGTCTTTTCGTGTGCTGAGGATCACAGAGCTGGAATCAGTAGTCTGTGTGGGGTCTCATGTGAGCAGAACATGAGGGGCTGAATTACCTCCCTCAACCATGCTTTTCATGCAGTCCAGGATATGGTTGGCTTTCTGGGTTGCCAGCACACATTTCTAGCTTAAATTCAGTTTTTTATCCACCAGCACCCCCAAGTTCTCCTCAGGGCTGCTCTCAGTCAGTTCTTGTCTCAGTCTGTGTTTGTGCTTGGAATTGCTCTGAATTACATGCAGGACCTTGCACTTGATCTTGTTGAACTTCATGAGGTTTGCCCAGGCCCACCTCTCAAACCTGTCCAGGTCCCTCTGGATGACATCCCTTCCCTCCAGCGTGTCGACCACACCACACAGCTTAGTGTCATTAGCAGAGTTGCTGAGGGTGCTCTCAATCCCACTGTCCACGTTGCTGACAAAGATGTTAATGCTGGTCCTAAAATTGACCCCTGAGCAATGCCACTCCTTACTAGTCTCCACTTGGGCATCGAGCTGTTAACTAGAACTCTTGAAGTGTGACCAGCCAGATAGTTCCTTGTTCATCAAATGGTCCATCCAACAAATTCATGTATCTTTAGCTTAGAGATAAGGATGTTGTGTGGGACAGTGTCAAATGCTTTGCACAAGTCCAGGTAGATGATTTCTGTTGCTCTTCCCTCATCCACCAATGCTGTGTACCCAGAGTAGAAGGTCACCAGATTTGTCAGGTATCATGTGCCCTTGGTAAAGACATGTTGGCTGTCACTAATTACCTCCCTGTTTTCCATGTGCCCTTGCATAGTTTTGAGGAGGATCTCCTCCGTGATCTTACTGTGTACAGAGGTGAGACTAACTGACCTGTAGTTCCCTTGGTCCTCCTTTTTAATCCAGCAGTGGGAACTTCACAGGCCCGCCACGACCTCTCAGATATGATGGACAGTGGCTCAGCCGCTTCCTTTGTCCAGTTCCCTCAGGACCTGCAGACGCAGCTCACTGGGTCCCATGGATTTGTGCACCTTCAGGTTCCGTAGATGTTATTGAACATCATGTTCTCCTGCAGTGAGTGGTTATTTCTTCTCCCAGTCCCTGACTTTGCCTTCTATGACTCGGGAGGTGTTACTGGAGCACTTTGCAATGAAGGCTGAGGCAAAAAAGTAAAAAGTACCTCAGCCGTTTCAATATCCTGACTAACCAGGTCTTCTGTTTCCTTCTGGGGAGGGTCCACGTTTCCCCCAGTCTTCCTTCCATCAAGGGCTTACCTATAGAAGCTTTTCTTGTTACCTTTTGAGTCTCTGGCCAGACATAATTCTGTCAGTTCTTTACTTTCCTAACCTGCTCCCTGGCTGTTCAGATAATCTCTCTGTATTCCTTCCAGGCTGCCTATCCTTGCTGCCACCTTTCGTAAGCTTCATTTTTGTGTTTGAGTTTGTCCAGGAGCTCTTGTTTGTCCGTGCATCCGTATTTAAATAATTATTTAATAATTTTGAGATTTACATGTTTGGGATGGGCTTGATTAGGTATTTTGGTTTTTTTTTTAAAGCTGGTGTTTGAAATTCTTTCATTCATATTCTGTAAGTGACAATTAGATAATGGCAGCTCTTGGCTGCAGTCAAGTTAGTGAAGTTGCTGCTTGCATGTCTGCATCTTTGTGGTGAGATTGCATGTGAGGTAGAGTTGCCAGCTTGTGTTGGGATGACCTAGCTTTATGGATTTTCACTGCCGTGCAGTGCAATGATGGATACACTGGTAGTCAATAAACTCAGAGCTGAGGTTTTACATAGACATTTTTTCCAGAGGCTTTCTGTGATATCTTTTACTCAAAATTCAGACACCGCTATTCACCATTAGGATTTTCAAGGAAGCGTAACTGCTGGTTTCCTTTAGAGGAGACCAGGCTTTTTTTTTTTTTTTTTTTTTTTTTTTTTTTTTTTTTTTTTTTTTTTTTTTTTTTTT
>NW_020955753.1:450558-490451 GCF_003031625.1 Empidonax traillii | reverse complement strand
ACAGTAGCAGTAATTACTACTATTGTTATTTTAAGCTGGAGGTTTTCATTCAGGGCCAGGATGCAAACAGTGTGAAAAGGCAGCTGTTGCTTTCCAGTAGCCAAAAGTCTTCCATGTTGTCAGATACTGAATAGCTGGAGGGTGACATGAGGGTGACATCGTGATGGTAAAACTTTCTGGCACTTTTGCCACTTGCCTGGACTGAGAAGGCTGGATAATTCTGGAGTTCTTGTGAGTTTTCATGGAGCAGACTGATTTTCAGTCTTAATATTGACTTTCTATGGGTGAACACAGTTCTCTCCAAATGGTATGTGAGCTTTGGATCACCTTGGATGCATTGGACAAGGCTTTGCCAGCCTGCCTTGCTGCCCTGTTCAGGCTGCTGGCTCGCTTCCCTCGGCTTTGCACGGCAGCATCTGTTTGGGAGGTTCTTTACCCAGCATGGTTTGTGCAGGGAATATGTAAAGATGCCCACAAGGCTCCTTTGGTGAGTTTGACATTGTGATTCAAGTCTTTAGAACTATTAAACAAATTTCCTGTGTGCTTTTGCAGCCGTACCATGAGGTCAGGAGTAAATGGTGAGGCATGTATGCTGCTGTCGGGGCTTTGGGAATTGACCCTTGCCAGTACGTGATGCATCTGTTTGGCTGTTGTTTGTCTTTGGGTGAATTTACACAGTGAGGTTTAGCAGGATTCACGCTGGGTCCTGGTCCTCTGAGTTTGCAAAGTACATGCTTGAGCTCTGCATTGGAGCAAACCAGCAAATCATGCTGACAGAGAGAGCCTGAAGGGCGCTGCTGGAAATGAAACCTGTGGTGATTCCCTGAGGATTATCATGCTATAGGGAAAAAGACCTGCATACCATGTTAAAGCAGCAGGATGCAGAGTTTTGTTTCTTTCTCTCTGCCTCCTCAGCTGTTCCCAGAACCTGCATTCTGAAACACCTTTCCAAGAGCTGTTTCCTTTTGTTCGTAGTGGTTTAGTGACATTTAAAATGATTCTTCAATAAATATCAGTTGATCTACAGCTGACTTTTTTCACATGTAGATGGTGAGCAGCGTGGAAAGACTAAGGAGAAAATGAAAGGGAAGAGAGAGAGGATTTTAGGTTAAGTAAGGAGTGAGTAGTATGTACTTCTATGTCTGGGCATGGGTTAATGACTGTGGATTAGCAAAGGATGGGGAAAAGAAAGAGTGGGAAGGGGCAGTTTCCTGATGGTGGTGACTGAATAAAGGAACATGGATGTTTTGGGGTCCGGACTATGCTAGGTACCTGACTGGGGAATGGGGAGAGGGAGAAAGATGATAGGGAATTTCATCTGTATTTGTCCTTACTTTCCCTGGTTTTGTTGGGGTTTTTTTAAGCTGTCTTAAATACCTAAGATTTACATCTTGGCTAAAACAACATAGCTAATGTCTTTTTTTTGGTGTTCTTAGGTTGACAAGCCTAAAATGTGCTTTCAGGCTTAGCTTTTCATTAGCTAACTTTGTGCAAGTAGGAACTATGTCTGTACATAGATTCTGAGAGACAGTGATGTACAAAGGATCTGGCAGAGACTGAACTAAATTTGACTCTTATCAAAATTTTGGTAATTTTGAGAATGCTTCATCTCTTCTGCTATTGGTTTGTTGTTTTATCTGTAAAAGTGAAGGTGATGATAATAATAATAAAAGCTATTTTTCTACGTATTCCGAGGAACTTTGAATAAAGCATTATTGTGACAGGCAGACGAGCTAAAGGAGTGTTACTGAAGAAATTCACATCACTTGTCTCACTAACTCTTCTGAGAGATTTCCTTCTGCCTTCATAATTTCTCTGATGTACAAGTTCTTCTTAACCCAGGCTTTCATAAAATGAATATAGCATTCCAGTGCTCCTTCAAAAGCAACAGTCTATTAGAGTCATCTTGCAGTGTATGCCCTGCAAGGGATTCATCTGCCCAGCGGACTGGCCTGGCTCACATTCCTGTGGTAAGAGGGTCCTGGCAAAAGAAGGGAATTTGAAGATCCTGCAGTGTTCTCTTATGCATAAAATTTGCCTTTCTCACTTTTGTTACTCTTCATCTACTGCATGTTCTTCTCCCAGTGCCCAGCCGCAGTGAGGCATCCTCAGTCCATGTACCAATATGAAAAGACAGCTTAGCCTTTTACATCAGTAGTAATTTGTCTCCTGATTGATGTGTTACTGGAGCTGTAGGAGCATCATTTCTCATTTGGGTAGTCCTGTTGGGTATATCAATCCTGCATTTTGAAGACTGGTCACATGTCGCCATTAGTACCAAAACTCCAGCCAGAGATCAAGCCCTCCACTGAGCTTGTTAATCCAAGTGCCCATAGCGGTCACTAGTGCTCCCAAACAGCTGGGAGTTTGTACAGCATCTGTGTGCCAAAGGCAGGCTGGGCAAGGAGCTTGTCATGGCCACAGAGCATGCTGTCCTTGTGGCCACTCTTGAAGATGCCCTTCAGAGGTTGTATGGAAATAAGCACTGACTTTACAGGAATCATTAAGCAGAAATTATGTAGGTCATTATCCTGTGTGGAGTGGGAGTTCTTGTGCAGTGTGTGTGTGTATGTTGAGGATTGTGGCTGTTATTGTGGTACATCCTTATCCTGTGATGCTCTTACGTGTTTCAAAGTTCATAATAGGATTGGCCACCATCAGGGTGCACTTTATGCGTGGGCTATCTTTACTGTACTGGGCGCATAACTGTATTTGTTCCTGAAGGGCAGCAGAACTCCTAGTTTCTGCTGTCCTCTTGTTTAAGTAGTTCTTGGCATTTTTGGAGCCATTTTCAATCTACCATAGTGAAACTGAGATTAGAATCTGATTTTTTGGATTTCAGACAAAAAGAATAGTGACTTCTTGTGAATGTTCGTATCCCTGCCAGTAGAGGCTGGATGACTTAATCTCTGCATATATCAACATGTTGATCAAGTTTCACAGCAAAGTATCCAGGGCTAACTATAACAAATATTTAAAAATGTAAGCCTGGGCTGTAATTTAAAACCTTTCTTGGTTATACAGTTCTGAGTGTAATAGGAGTGACAGCTGGATTTTAGGATAGCTTTATCTGCAGTAATATTCTGCTCTAGGTCTATCAAAACAGCCTTCTAAAGCCAGAGCTGCCTGTGGCATGGCATTCAATCAAATATGCCTTCATAAAGTCAGTGTGAAGTTCCCTATCCAAAGAAAAAATGAAGTCTTTGAGAATATCTCCTTTTCAGATACCTGTTAGGAGGTCCCAGGGCTGAGATCCTGTGAAAATGACGAAGTTGGATTAATTCTTAATGTGTTTCCTGAGAGAGATGGCCCTGGTTGGTCGGCTCTTTCCTTTCTTCTCTTTGAGTGATGCACGGAGCATAAGATTGAAGCCCATCTCATGGGTAGAGATGGGAGCAGAGCCCTTTGCAGAGCGATTGCTGAGGGGCTACTGTTTACAGAGAAGGATTTTAAAACCACCTGGCATGCAGAGCTGCATGCCATGCCTTGCAAATGGAGGTACTTGAACCTGCTTATTCCAACAGGTCAACCCCAGGTGCAGCTGAGAGGGATCAGGTGGTTTTTGAGACCTAATGCAGAAATGCTGTAGACTGAACTCATCCCTTCTTTGCCATTGCCAGCCAGAGCACTTCACTTGCAGTAATGGTTTTTTATCATGAGCCAAACAAAACCATAGAGTTAAGCTAAAACCACACCAGACTGTGGGTTTTAAAGCTATCAGTCAATCTGTTAATTTTAAAGAAAAACCTTTTTCTAGCTTACTTTTCTATACTGATGCTTTTTTAGCTCTTAGCATCTCTTTCATGGCCATTCAGGAGCTGACTGACGCTAGGTCACTGAGACAACAACAGGAATGAGGTGTGCGGGGGTTTGCCACCATTTACGAAGTCAGTAACTCCTTTTTCCCTAAGAGTTTGGACCCTGAGTTGAAGCAGACTTCATAGTTGGCTGTATTGTGATCATATAAAGGTTTGGCATCTTCTAAAATGTCCAGACTTTCAAATCTTCCCTGAGATATTCACTTAATAGTTACAGGATGAAAAAGTAAGTCTGCAGACCAACAGTCCCTCCAAGAAAACCATTTTACCATCCTTGTTCGTGTGCCAGGGTTCTTCCATGTGAAGGGAAAAGTGGAAATCCTGAAGCGCTGACAAATGTGGGAATATTTCCCAAATTCATTTGGAGAGAGATAATATTGCCTGTCACCTTCAGGTCTCGTATTGCACAAGTCTGCAAAATCTCTGGGAATTGAGTTTTCCATGCAGGTGTTAGCTTGTCTCATCCCCAATAGTAAGTCCCAAAGCTGTATATCCTAGGAAGGGATTAGTACCAAGCCCTCACAGACCTGTGCTCCACCTCCAGTGGTACTGCACAGACACAGGATCCTGAGTTGTTCTGGTGATAGCTTTCTTTGGGGAGTTCCCAGAAAATATTTAGTGTATCTTGGTATTTAGTGTGTGGGTGTTTCATAGGATGAACCTTTAGAAGGAGGGAGCTTATGGAGCAGTTTGATAGGAATGACTGATAATGAGTCAAAATGCTGCTAAGCAGCCCTGAGCTGCTGCTATCTGATATGGTCCTGCTGGTCATCACAGCCAGCTCCTTCTCCAGGCTCAGTTTTACTGAGGTACTGTGGACACAGCTTCAGCCCATAAACATGTACTGTTTCACTGATAAATATCAAAAGGCTTCATGAGTTAGGACAGGATTCTTACTCACTCCCATTTTAGAAATTAAGGAATCAAGGCAGAGGCGGGTTGAATTGACTTGCTCCATGGCCACATAAAGGTTAGGGGTTGAGTGAGATACAGGATCCAGCTATCCTCAGATTTTTGACGAGCAGCAGACCACGCTCAGCAATTCTGCCCAAGAGGGAGAAGACACAATGAGGAGTTTCCTTTAAGTGGGAGCTTTTTACTTACTATACAGCCGATGGAGCCAGGAGGAGACTAGTCCTGAAATAGGTTCAATGCAGTTGCAGCCCCCTAAGCTTTTTGTATACCCTTTGTGTTGGGTATAACCTTCTTCTCCATTTTGCCATAGACTGGCTGATAAGCCTCTTCCTTGCACTGAAACGCTTATCTAATGTGCTCACTGGTTTTGTCTAGAAACAAAACAGCACAGAGATTGGTGTAAGATGTTCTGGATCCACGTTCTTCTGCTGCTACCATTTTCTTTTATGTTAATCATCTGCCTTGGCTGGAACCAAGAATCACCTACATTTTCTCTGAAAAATTAAACTTTGTGATTTCAGCCTTTGGGGCTCTCCTTCCTCTTGTCATTTCATTTAATTTGCACTGTGTTGGACTATGCTTGTGCAGAATGTGCATTTATGTGTGTAGCAGGGAGTACCCAAGGGAAGAGAGCAATAAAGAAGAAATCCCAGTTTGCTGCCTTGCTGCTCCTGAGTCCCTCTGCAGCACAAGCCCTGGCTACATCCTTGACTGTGCATTGCATAAGCTTTGCCCAGCACTGCAGTGCTAACAGAGTCAGTCATGTTGGTTAGGGTGCTGTGCCCATTGATTTAACTCAACATTTTAGTCCCGCCCTTCCTTTCCTATAAGAGAAAATAAGTGGTATTTCTCTAGAGAAAACTAGATCCAGATTTTAAGGTAGTCAAACATCACCCATGACCTTTCACAGAGGTGCAATTTGTCCTGGCAACTGATGCCCAATCCCAAAGAAGACAGTCTCCTGGGCTCCTTATCATCATCAGAGCTAGAGATAAAGGAATTGCATGTGTGCAAGGTCACCCTTGCTTAGTAACAGAGGCCCTCTCTATGGTTAATGATAAGCACTTCCAGGTGGGTTTCATTCCTCCCTTCCCATATATTTGGCAAGGCAGTTGGGGTGGGTGATTCATGCTGCCTACATTGATTAGTGGCAATGGAGTTGACTGATTTAGGTTTGATTCATAACTTTTAGCTGACTGAATCAGATGAGAAAAATTCCTCACTATCTTGAGTGAGTTTGGTGACCTCTAGCAGTGCCACCACACTAGCATCTGTTAGAAAACAGTATCAGTGAAAGAAAAGAATAGAGAAAGATACTTAAGAAAAAAAAATTCAGAGTGTCACTGCTAGGTTTCTCTTAATTTGAAGACCCAGGATGGTTAGCAATTGCCAGTGTGTTTTCTTGAGATGTCTGCTGTTGAGAGCATGTGCACATTGTGTTCTGGGAAAGTTTTAGATGAAAGTCCTTGACAAAGGTAAGCATGTTTAACTTACAGATACCCTGTAGCTGGGAAGCAGCAATTAGAAAGGAAACAATAGCAGAAATTAAAAGAGAAAGAAAATTCTAATAGTTCCTGTCTTTTTGGTAGCAAGTAGATCAGTGAGCTGAGAAGGACCCTGAACAGACTTACGGTTCTTACCCAGGGAGTTTGGAACAAAGATGGTGAAGCAGAGGTGGCAATTTAATCACGGATTGGTTGTGTAAAGCAAAGAGTACTGGTCAAAATTGCAGAAAACATCTTTTGTTCTGATTTTGGAAATAAAGATAACGCTGGTGTCAGTCCTGCAAAGAACCCTTTGTCCTTTGGGTTTTATGGATGGAGGGACTAAGCAGATTAATTGAGGCGATGCAAGATTATTCTGTTGCACATGTGATTGCTGACCTTGGTGCGAGGTACTGTCTCTGTGTGTGTCCCATGCAGGGCAAACCGTGCCACTGTGTGGGTGGCAGGAGGACTGTGGATCCCTCCCTGCCCAGGGCTGTGGTCACGGGGTGTGCGGCAGGAATTGTGCCCCGATTCAGGACGCACAGAAAACCATTTGCGTGATGAGCAAGTGACGACATGAATTCCCTCTCCCCCAGTGAGCATGAGGGTAAGAGTCCAATTATTTTGCACATAATGAGGAGGTCACTGAAAGAGGGACTGGAGTTTGGCAAGGCAAAATGGGAGCCTTCTCTTGCTTCCATTTTGCACTGGGAAGCCTCATTATTTAGTTGCATGATTGTGGATAAAGTTGTGGCTCTTGAGGTTTGAAGTGCTGGGGAAGGAGTAAGTGATCATCATGGTCTATCTGGGGATCACATAAGGTAGGGAAGGAAAGAGGTTATTGGGGGTGTAAGTGTATAACATGGCTTTTTTGGGAACATCCTAGGGATAGTGGAAAAGTAATTCATGGGGCAGGGTATGGACATGTCAGTGCAAAAAAGAATCAAGTCCTGGGGCAGAATATGGACATGTCAATACAAAATAAACTCAAGTCTATTAGTATTAAACATAATTTATTCTAGGGTTTTTTAAGGAAATAAATTTTCACACCTATCTTTATGCAAACTAATGTCTGTTAAATGAGGAATTCAAATAATGACATGTCAATCTAGGAAACCTGAAAAAACTGGAAGAACTGCACTGTTATTGCACAGGGATGATGGGATGCTGATGCACTGACAATAATGGGTGGGATAAGCGCTGGCACTGGTGAGCCAGGAGTGCTCTGGGGCTGACTGGTGATTACAAAGCTGCAGGAGGAGACTTGTCAGCAATCTGGGAAGCCCTGTCTGCTGTCTCAGTGGAAAATTTGGTGAGAAATCCTGAATGAGCCACTGTTCTGAAAATGCTTTGGAACCTCCAAATTTTTACTTATGTTTGGTTGGTTGCTTTGGCTTTGACAAAAAAGGATTTTCACCCAAATGGAATTGTTTAGGAACATTTTTAAAATCAAGAGTTTACTTTTCCCATTTTCCAATCTTCCAGAATTTTTTTCAATTGTTTAGGTGACAAAGTGGAAAAGAAAGAACAAGAGATGGTTGTTGCACTCTGCAACCTGCTAGTTATTCTCCATACAGTTTAAAAAAACTTTCATAAACTTAAATGAGATGCTTTAATAAAAAAATATGTGCATGCACAGAATTAAAAAGCATCCTCATCTAATATTTCTCTTTTTATTTTTGTATAAATTTACTTAACGTGTAGAGAGATAGTGAGCTGTGTACCTGTTTAGTTATCACATTAATGAAGCTCCAGGTTGAAAGAAGATGAAGTTATAAAAATGAAGTGCTTCACGGCATTGATTTCTCTAGACACTAACAAGGCAGAATTTGAATGGAGATGACAACAAAGTAATGTCTCTGTGGGCTAAAATGCCAAATTAAAGAAAATGTAAATAAATTACTGAGTCATCCTGTTACTTTGCAGGCTAAGCAAGTTACACACAAAATTTCTAGAGTCTTCTAGAGGTTTAGAAAACTAGTGATGCACTACTAAAGGCATATGACATATTAAAATAATTTCTTGCTGTATTACAGGTTTATATTTTGGAGTGGGGAGTCTTTGAGAAGAAATAATGCTTCATTTAATACACAGCTATATGGCAGTATCAGTTGCAGGAGTAATGAAAGTCACCTCACCAAATGACTGGGACTAAAAGACAAGTCTAGTCTTTTTCAAGGTATCAGATGAATCCATAGGAGTGTTAGGATACATTAATAAAAGTTATAAATTTGCAAAATTATCATATTATTATCGTGTATGTGGCTCTATTGCCTCCACAGGAAGGTCGTGGCAGTCTGTCTCTGCCATAGGATCTTGTTCCTGCAGCCCGTCCTACAAGGAATCTTAGAACTACATAACTGTGCAACTGTCTTTCAAAAAAACCTTGATATTTTCATATTTATGTGTCTCGGTGGTTTTGTTAATGACTACAATGAATTTACAATAAAAAGGACATGCCTTTTTCTTCTCCCCCCTGCACCCATCTTCAGTGGTGCTTTGTGTTCAGCCTGGGGTAGTAGCATCCAACTGGAAACATTCCTCATCTCACATGGCATGAGTATCAGTGCTTTGGTTTGGATTTTATTTTGATACAGTATGCAGTGCAAGTATTTTTTATGCAAGTCTGGGTTGCATTTAGGCTGAAGGCTTCCTTCCTCTCTGTGACTGTTGTCTGGTGTTGCCTTTTGTAGCTTTAGCAAGTCAGTGGTTGAAAAGAGTTCCAAAATATGTCTTGGTTGTTTTTTTCTGTCTTGATTTTTGTACAGCAAAAGTATCACCCATAATTCATGACATTCAGTCATCTTTGAAATGAGTTTTTCAAGGTTTTGTTTTGTTTTGTTTTGTTTTGTTTTTGGAGAGATTGAAGGTTTTTCTCTTTGTTTTCCCTCTTTTATGGAAGTGAAAAACTATCAGGCCTTTTAGAATTTTCTGATTGGATTTTCTTTATTTGGATTTTCTGATTGATTAACTTATTTCTGATGTATTTATTTGGATTTTTGTATTTTTGGATTTTTCTTTATTTGGATTTTCTGTTGATGTATCTAGTCTTAAGTTTGTAGGAGACAGGAGTTAACCTTTGGGTCTTCTTTTTTTTTTTTTTCTTCTGTTTCTATGTTGGCCTCAGATTGATACAATTTTTTTATTACTTTCTGGAAATAGAAATGCAAAGAGATAATATACCTCTGGATAAGTAATATCCGTCTGTAAGGAGGTGAGTAAAAAAAATACATATCCTGCAGAAATAGAATATGTATTAGTTTACATTTCCTTCTATATTTTCAACTTTAGAAGTGATAGGGTGAGTCTGTTGCAAGCTTCTGGTTAATCTGATGTTTTTAAGGTCTGCTTTCCATTGCAGGCAGGGAGACTTGCTCCACATTCAAGTTGCAAATTCTTGACGCACAGGATATTTTCCTTCTCATTAAAATGTATTTATTTACTTTGCAGTGAGAATAGCTTGCTTAAGATGCTTCTTTTGATCTTTGGTAATGTCACAGACTCAGTAAGACTGCTAGCATAAAGTAGTGTTTATCTCATTTCACTTTTACATCCACTGTTAATTGGACCTGAATAATATAACCTCATTGGAAAAACTGGTTTAGTTTGTTGAGTCTCAATATGATGTCCAATAAGATGCAGGTAAGTGCTTGGAAATTGTTCCCTGTCTGTAATTGGAAGGCTTTTTCATGTGTTTCTGTGATTTTATTTGCATTTATTGGATTTTAAGCCTTTTAAGAGATAGGGGGGAGGGGGAAAATATAGCAAGAAGTACAAAGTTTTAGCAAAATCAATTTTTTTGAAGCTTGAATTTGTAATACCGCTTATGTTTCTAGGGCAACAACTTCTTGTAATGCAGATCAGCAGCTGAAAAAACTTACAGCAGCTGGAGAGTGAAGTTAGCAGGACCCACGATTGGTTCTGCAGCTGATACTGGGAGCTTTATGGCTGGTGGGAATTGGCCCGCAGCTCCCATTTAAGCTGTTGTCCTTCTAGGGAACAGCAAGAAGCACTGAGTGATACCGGAGTTATCCTCAAGAGAGATTGTAATTTTGGATGCTGCAAGATCAGGGGGGTGAATAAAATCAGATTTCCTGTATTTCTGAGGAAAAGTTCTGAGATGAGGGAGGAGGTGACAAAGTGAGCTTTCTCCAGCAACTTGGATTGCAGAGGAATGTGAAACTTCACAGTTTTCTCCCGTCTTGCTCTTGAAAGTTAACACAAGAAATAGACAAGAGTGGGAGACAGTTTTCTGACATAAATCCCAGATTATTCATCCCCAGAAATTGAGATGGTGACAAGAAACTGGATACTCAGCAGAGAGTTACCCAAGAATTTTGTTGACTGAGTTAAATCCTCCAGCAAGCAGGTGTCGGGTAAATGTTTTGATTCCTTGCAGTGTATATTTGCATATTTGAAACTTTCTGGTACTTATGACTCATTTTAGTTTGTCAAAATCTTAAAAAGAGCAAACCAACAGGTCCTTAATTTTTATGGGATTGCTGTGTAGGGGCTTCAAGATGTCCATGCCCCAGGCTGGGCTTCTCGGAGCGCAGGCCCAGGTTGTCCTACCACTATCTTGGGGGTGATGAACCTACAGGTCCTAACCATTGGCATCTTATGGGTAGCTATAGTCACACCACACCTCAGACCATGTTACGTGTCTTTAAGGCCCACTGTCTGATAACCTCCAACCCTGAATCTGTTTTCTTTCAACACCTCTGCTGGGTCCCTTTGCCCTTACCAGCATGACTTGTATCCTGCTTCTTTACCAGAGTGGGTAGGTGTGGGTGTTACAGGTCAGGCTGTAGCAGCAAGCAGCTCTTACCCTTCAAGCTGGTCCTCTGAAGTGTTTTAAAGGTCTAATGGAAAGTGATGGTTTATCTGTAGTGGTATTTTGTCTATACAGGTTTATTTTCTTCATGCAAATATGCAGGGGGCGGGGAGGGGGGGGAGGAGAAAACATGCTGAGAGAGTAACACTTGACACCTTGAAGCATTTTTTTCTTGATAAAAAAGCTTTTTCTGTAAATTTTTCATTTTTGTCAGTTCTCATTTGCCGGGATCATGAAGGATTATAATACGGTCTATGTAAACTTCTTTGGTGTATTTTTGTCTGGTACATTAATAGCTTCCTTAGTATGTGAGGAAAAGCAAGTCTCAACTTATGAGTTGCTGATCAGAATGTAGAAGTGGTATTTTTTTTCTAAAAACTGTAATTTAAGGTTATGCATGTGCAAAAATAGCTTTAGGGTACAACAAATATTTTCTTCGGCAGGTCTAGCTCATTTTATTGACATATTGTTTTGTAAACTGCGGGTGACTTGTATTGTTCTCAACCAAAATAACTTGCATCAATCAACATAAGAGTGTAATTAATTTACATATTTTCAGTGTGGAAATGATCCAGACTTTTTGTTACTCTACAGTGCTAGACTTGAGAGAGGAAAACTGTAATAACATTTTGAGTTTGTAGTCTGTTTTTAAGTTATTCTTCACTTCTGATTGTGCTGGAGAAGTGGTGTGACCTTCCTAAAATTGTGCTTGGCATAGCATTGAATGAAAATAAAGGGAGACTTATGAGTGAAATTGTATTTTGTGACCGTGTCGCGCATCAGTACAGCCTTAATGAGATGAGGAGAGTGCGGCTTTTGTGTGCCACAGCAAAATGTAGTCCAAAACACTTGTTAAGAACAAATTCAAGAATTAACTATTTCCTTTCTGTATGAGAATCTGAGACTCACAGAAGATGATATTTTTTGGAGTGTGCCTGGCAACTCTCCGCGTTCCAAAACCAAATGAAGATGTGTGAAGTATCGTCTGTGAATAGGCAAGGGCTGGCTGCTGTTCGTATGAGGCATCAGAAGGTCTCAGAACCACCCGAACTTTTCTAGTCCATCGGTGAATTGTAGTTAAAGCACCAGTTTCTGAATTATGAAATGCAGGCAGTTGAGTGGTTATCACTGTGGGTGAATTTGAAAGGATGTGGCTTTTAGGGGAGTGTGAACTTGTGTCTGTGAATGTTTAGTGTGAAGCCTCTTCCTCTTCTTCTCTTCACCCTGACTATAGTGTATGTTTGATTATTAATAGCTGCTTTTTTTTTCTGATGGATCAGTCATGTAGGCTGCTCAATGCCTCCATGCAAAAAAATTCCACACAGAGGCAAATCCTATTACCCATAGCATCCTTAAGTATAAACTCTTATAATTTTAAACCTGAGACAATGTAATGCAAGAGTCCTTCTTCATTTTACCTTATGTATTCCATGCTACAGTGCTTGGTGTCTTACTAGCATATTGTACATCATCACTTTGACCTCAATTCTGCACTTTTAAGCACCATCTGAGGGGATATCACTGGAGGTGAGAAAGCTTCTCAGGGAGGCAGGGCATCAGTAAAATTTGCCTGACATGAACTAAGGATATATTTGGGGAAAAAGCAAGCAAACTAAACAGTTTTGTTTCTTGCTGTTTTATTCTTTGACCCAGATTCCTGATGTTTCATTTCAGGAACTGCCCACGAACAGAGAACTTTTAGGCCCCTCTTTCTAGTGGCTTTTTGATGGGGAATGCTGCATCACCAGTTCTGCAAGAGAGATGATTGCTGTGATTAAACTATTGCTGCTGTGGAGATGAGAGCTGGAATCAGATTTTCTGGCTTTGAGTTCTAGTCCTGAGATGAGGTGCACAGTGGTACTGCTTGTGCTGACCAAACATAAGTAGCATCTCTGTGACCACTGCTGAGAAGCAGCGCGTTGGCCCAGCTCACTGGTTACATCCCTAATTTCAGAGTATGTGCTGTCTCATGCTTGCTTATAATCCTGGGTCTCACTCCTCCTGTGCCCACGCAGAAAACCCCTGCTTGCATGCAGTGATGTTTTGAAGCTGGCTATGCCGGTGATGTCTTGGTGCCCATTCTGCTTTCACGCAAGCAGGTAACCCTCCCACTTTCCAGAGAGTTCTCCAGAGCTTTCCTGCATTTTTCCACAGATATATAGAAGAGATGATGAATTTCCTGATTTGCTGGCAAAAAAATGGAGAAATGCTTGATCCAGCAAGGAAAAAGTCCTTGTGGCTATTCACTCAGGGACATAAAAGGCAAAGGAAATCACAAAAGATGATATAGGCATAGGGCAGCGTGACTGTTGGCAAATTGGCAGGACTACTTAGTCCCAGGAACTCTTATCTGTGCTAACTCTTCTGGGAAGTGTCCAGCTGACTGGACAAATGCACTTAGTCTTTCAGTAACTTGCAGGGATTGAAATCTGACTTCATACCAGTCCAAATGTGTTCTGCTTTTCTTCCTTTCCACGAAACCAGAAGTGTCCATGTACTGCAATTCAGGTTCCTTTTTTGACTCAAGCACATTTTCTCATCCTTCTTGAACTTGGGCTTGAACTTGGCTGTCCTCATACCAGGTCAGTACATTTGTCTTTCCTCTGTGCTTAATTGATTTGGTCTGTGAGCAAAAGAAAATTGGTGAGCTAATCTAGTGAAGGCCTGTTCTCAGAGCTTCATTTTTAATCTCTTCCTAGAAAACAAGTGATGGGTGCAGTAGATGATGCCAAATACAGGGACCCAAACAGTACACCCACACTGGCAGAGACCATGTTCTCCCATCTTTGCTCTTTGTAATGACTTTATGGAGTATGAAAATTCATGAGCATTTTATTTTCCTTTGGGTTAAGGAATTATCTGATCAGCTGTCTGTCACTCTGAAAGTGTCTGGATGCTGACAGTGTCTGGATGCAGTCTGTATTCCCCCTTCCATCTCAACTCCTTTCAAAAGCTTCTGACTAGTATCCATTGTCCTGGCAGCATCCATGGGCTCTTTTTGGAGTGCACGCAAATGACTGAGGCCCAAAGCCAACTGGTGCAATGCTCACTGAGCGTTGCAATGCTTAAATAGGCATGAAGGCTGGAGTTGTGCTGCCTAAACAGAGATATCTGCTGCCATGGTAGGAGCTTTAGGGTAGCACATTGTTGTTGGTTCAGAAGTGCAGGTATCCCTCAGCTTCCGAGATGCATCTAAGATCACAGAATATTCTGAGTTGGAAGGGACCCATGTACCACCATGCCTTAGTACTTGGGCAGTTGAAACTCTTGTAGGCTTCTGCTAATGAAGTGATAGCTTGCTATGCAAGGATAAAAAGCAATCTGTATTTTAACGCAGCGTGCTGCTCCACAATTTTTTATTCTTTCCTGGCAAAACAGAAATGTATTTGATACTGATCTGTTATGTTAGTTCAGTATAACATAGAATCATAGAATGGCTTGGCTTGGCTTGGAAGGGAACTACATTAAAGATCATGTAGTTCCAAGCCCCCTGAAATGGGCAGGCACTCCTTCCACTACACCAGGGTGCTCAGAGTCCCATCCAGCTTGGCCTTGAACACTTCAGGGATTCACAACTTTTCTGAGCAACCTATCTAATATTAGCAATATCCTTTGCTGAGGAAGTTGTAATAATTTTTTAGAAAGTGAAATAAAGATGAGTTGAAAGGTAGCAGTGCATTAAAACGAATTCACTGTGGTAAATCCTGTTGGAATGTGCTTGGATCTAATTCTTTAGCAGGATAGGGGTTTGGCATTACACAGGAGTTAGGTGTGCATTGACAGCTTCCACTATTTTAATTTGCTTTACTGTCATGTCTTGCAAACTTATCTCTCTACTGTCATGCTATCTGGTGCATTTAATAACTGGATATTGTTAAAATAAATCGTAGTGAAAGGAAGATGGAAAAATAAATGAAAGGAGCTCAAACACAAAATGAAAGAAGAAATCCAAATTTCCTTAGGTTTAGGCTGAGAGGTTTTTTTGGTTTGAGGTTTTTTTTCCCTTTTAAAAGGGAAATTTTTAAATAATTTTAATTATCTCCCTTAATCTAGCACTGTAGTAGGCAGTTTGCATCTGAGCTTATGAGAACACATCCCTCTGAACAAATAGAATAGGCAAATAAATACAAATAGTGACTTGGATTCTCTAATTGTGTGGGATACCCAACTTGAGTGAAGCTAAACCTAAATTTTTTTTTGTTCTACTTTTTTTTTCTGGGCTGCGCCAAACTCCTGCAGCTCACAGGATCTACCTGTTTACACCCTTCTTGAATGGGAATGTGTGTTCTTCCAAATGCCATTTTAAAACATTTCCAAGCAAGACTATGGTTCTTTCCTGAGAGAGACTTTTCCCCCCACATTTATAAGTATCTTTAGAGACAAAAAGTACTGTAGTGTTTTAAACCAGTTTTAAAGTTGATGGTTGAACAGGATGATCTTAGAGGTCTTTTCTAACCTAAGTGATTCTGTGTTCTAATTCTTTTGAGGGATTCAGTTATTGATGAGGATTCAGTGTGGTGTATAGGGTTTTGGAGGAGGAAAGCAATAGCTGTCACTGTGATGGAGAAGGAGAAGCAGCAGGAGTATCTCATAGGGTACTTCCTGGATTCAGCATGGAGCAAATTCCTGACCATGCTACAATGATGTTCTCATAATGCCTCATGTAAAAGGGAGGTTATTACCCTTGCCAGTCCTCAGCAAGGAATTGTGCTCTCCTTGAATTCTCCTTGGCTCCAGTCATTAATCTGACCGCAAAGGGCTGTTGTGACAAGTTCCTTCATGTGCAAGGGCAACATGAAGCTGGCTGGCTTTCAGCAAACGCTGGTGCTGAGTAGTGCCTGTGTTGTATATATACAGTTGCAGAATGCTTTCAGAAAGAATAGTCCACGGCAAAGCTGTTTTAATGAGCTGGAATGCCAATTGTAGCATATCCTACCCAATCTGGCTCTGCTGAGCTGAAATACCTTCTTTGTTCTTAAAATACCCCCACTGATTCAGATTTTAATTGCAGATATTACAGCTGTCAAAGAAAAGGAGAGAAGACCAGATGATTGTGCTGATAGTATAAATGGAAGCTGGGGATATGTCAAGTTCCAGCCTTTAGATCTTCCTTCATTCAAGCGCTATTGCAGATATGCCTGTGTGCTGCAGTGATTACAGGGGCAGAGGCTCTCTCTAATGTTAAGATGACCCTGAAGTGCATTGTGCCTCATTATATCCACTGTGTTGACTAAACTAATCTGACAATAAGCATGTAGGGCTGCAATGATTTCAGTGCTAGCAATGGTAACAAGTAGGCATAGATATTAAATAATGTTGGTTAAAGACGGAGGCTTGATAAATCGAGATGGAATTTACTAAAACCTGGAGAGACTGTGATTCAAGAATTGAGTTAAAACAAAAATATAGCAAAGGAGGTGAATAAAATAAAATAATTTTAAAGTTTGGGCACCAGACTGCATGATTGCATTGTAAATCAGCACTGGGCAGAGGGTGAGAATTCCTCTGTAAATGAACTGAACCTTTTTAGCATAGGCGTGTCAGGAGCGACCATCAACCAGTTGGGCTGCCATTGTTGCTGTTTTACTTCATTAAGTATTGATCAGGTTCTCAAGTTTTATAAGTTCATAGATTGTCTATGGAAAGAGGCATGGTAGACTGTCTTCAGTTTGTATTTCTACATTTTTAGTTTCCAGGAGGATGGATTTTTTGCTGGATTCAAGACGTGCCTGGCAGATTTCTCAGGCTGCAGGAAAATAACATGGACATAGCGTGAGACCATCCACCCTAGCTGATAATGTACACGCCAAAGACAGAAGAAATTGGTGAAAAGCCTCCAAACTGAGTCTGTAACTCAGGGCAATGCTAACTACACAAACTGATACTGTGATTATGTCTTTGAGCCTTTCACTGTTTTGGAGAAGGGTAGGAAGTCACCTCTTACCAGGGGGAGGGAGCTTCTGCCAACCTTGGGAGATTTCTGCAGGGAGTATGAGAGAAGTATGCATGGATGGTAGCACACCTTGGTGATCTTTTCAGGTTCACCAGTGTAGCAGCGTTGCTGTTATATAAAAATTTCCATAACATCACTTATGTTTAATATTGAGCATCATTAGTTACACATTTACACAAGGGAAGATCAAATGAGGGGCTGATAATGTTACACTTAACAGACCTGGTCCTTACAGAAGTGTAGTACTTTCTTACTCATTCCTGTTGTGAAAGGTAATATCCTTCATGTTTGTTGACATTTTTACAGTATTCTGATGTGCCTGAAGGGACTTTGCTGAAACATAACAACAACAAAAGACAGGAACAGGACGGAGAATGATTTTGTGTGTTTTGCTTGAACTGCTGAAGATGGGGGGCAGATTGTTGCTTAAGTATAGCTAAAACTTTTTTTTTCCCTCTGGTGCATATCACTTTGTAAACACAGTAATAAAATTAATTTTAATCCCCCCACCCCCCCCCATATGTGTGACAGGAACAGTCTGCTCTGAAGATACTCTTACTGACCTGTGTGTGTAGCTACATTAATTACATAGGCTAAATATAGTGTTGGTAATGGATGGTGTAATAGTATGAGGGGAGAGGCTGTGAGTCCTCTGGGTGCTTCTGTGATGTCTGTCCTGGTGGCAGGATACTTAACTCCCACTTTATTTTGTTCCTTTACACTTGGTTGAAGGGGAAGGAGAAACAAGATGAGCTTTCTTTCCTATAATATTGTCTTATTAAGAGTCCATTAAACGTGGAAAGCAGAATTGTTTTAAGGTTGGAGGAGCCATTTGAGTTATGTGGCAGCCTTACCCGAGAGTGGAGAACGGCAGAAGATGCTGGTACACTGCTAGCAAACTACTGGCAATAATTATCTTGAACTGTCCTTTCTTACTGAAGTTTGCAGAATGAATGTGAATGCTTTCTACCTGTCTTGTGTTTTGGTGGCTTTTTTTTTTTTTTAAAACAGTTTCACAGTAAGTTTTAAAACATTGCAGCAGAGCCTTATTCTGATCATTGGTTCAGGCAAATCTCTCAGTTGAGGTATCAGAGGTTTCACTTCTCTGAAGACCTATACAAAGCCAGCATTTTATTAACGGTGAGTAGCAGACATTGCTCCATATCCTTCTGATTACTGTGCATGTTCCACTCAGCTTTGTTGCTTGGAAAATGGGAGGAGGGTCTCGACATCTCATATGATTTGCACCATTTATGAACAAGTAATTTGAAAACAAAAGCTTTGGAGGAGGCAATGTGAATGGAAATCTGGAATTTATGGAAATTTCACCTGATGACCAAACCCTGTAATTTTGCAAGCAAGAAAGTAGGTGTTGTTTTTCAGACAAACCAAAAAAACAAAACCAAACAAACACTGCATCCCACTCTCAGATGGAAGTGAAACTAATAATGAAAATGTATTTGTTCATGGTGTGTTTGTAACTGCACAGAGAGAAGATTACTGAGACTAGGTGGTACTTCAGTCTATCGGGTGGAGGTGTAGCATGACCCAGTGTTGTGGAAAGCAGAACTGAAGGAAATGAGGCACACTTGAATTTTTCTTTTCACAGTGAGTGCAATTAATGATTGGGAAGAACTCATCCAGAAATGTGATGCATGGCTGTCAGCTGCTTTTACCACTGAGTGCCTCTCTGTGAGGTGTTGTATCTCAGTTGAAAATGGTGCACTTGATCAGGAGCCATTTGGCCTGAACTGATGAGTCAAGCAGTGTGCTCTTGACCTTAACTTCTGTGAGACACTCAAATCACTCTTGTATGTGTATTTTCAATATATTCCTTTTACAGTTTTTTTTTTTTTTTTTTGTAGTTATAAAATAGGAATTGCCTCATCCTGAGGAGGTGGTAAGTATAAAGGGATGAGTATTGTTTTTACTTTGTATTTTTTAATACCTTCTTGTCCCTGGTGTGCTCAGCAGTACTGTTTCCTTTCCTTCTTGACCACCAATTGGACTGCTGGTGATATCCCTTGCATTAATGTGCTGGATAAACACTTGAGGTGCACTCTCTTGGAGGAAAAAACATTCTGCATGCAGGTGCTTGTTTAATGCTAAGTGAGGCTAATTACATTAATAGCATAGTGTTCTCTTTAAGAAGGGGATTGTGCAGTACTAAGATAGTATTGCACAATAAGTCCCTTTGCAGGAAAAGGAGGAGGAGTTCTCCAGGGGACTTTGCTACCCTCAGTAGGTATCAAACTATCAGAATACTAAAGTAGCTTTCAGTGCATTTGTACCAGGATAGTTAGGTGTAGTGTTTGGCGGGAGTTATGGCTATTTCTTATTCTGTAGTCATAGGAGAGAAAAGAAAAACATCTAAAGATCAGTGTATTTTTGTAAGACTGGGAGGAGACTTCCTTTCTTATTCCTCTTCCATTTAACTTAACCTTATTATATGAAGGCAATGGATGAGGCTTGCCTTGGAGGAGTTAACATAACAGCCCCCCATCTGAACTGGTTTTTAACCAGTATGGACTTGAAGGTTTCCCTCAGGCTGCAAGGGTAAGTGGTAAATGGTAATGTGGGGAAACACTGTCATCAGCCCTCAGGAAAGGCTGCTTGGCCAGCTCATCCTTCTCATAGATGAACAAGATTTGGAATCTAAAATGGCCAGGTCTCTGTGAGCCTGGATTCAAACCTGCCCAGACAAATGAGAGGCATTTTTGCTATGCAGAAGCTGCTGACACTGGTTGCAACAGGAGCAGGTCTGTGCAAATGAGCTGAGCTCACTCTCTTCAGTCTGTGGACTGGCTCTGGTCTGGAGTATTTGTCGTGGGGATAGCACTGTTCAATAACTACCTGAAAATGCCTTGCTTGGAGCTGATTGGGGCACAGCAGGCAGGGCAGCTCCTGTGCAGGACCAGCTTCCTGCGTGCCTGGAGGAAGCTTGTCTGTCTGGTGTGAGCTCTTGTGCAGTGCAGATACTGCACAGCTGTTTGATAGATCCATGCGAGGGCCCTCAGCCCACCTTGTCAAATTTGTGTGCTTGAAGTTTGACTGTTGAAGCCACACTTGGGCACCCATTAGGTCACTTCAGAGCTGTGCTAAGCACCAATGTTTCCTACTTAAACTATCCAAATAGTTGTCTGTATCTGAATTTGTCTAGCTGTAGGCCTGGCTTTGGTGGGAGCCCTATATGCAGCACTTAGCAGTGGTCATAGGTGTCCCACGATGCTTTGCCTGGTTCAGAACGGTTTGGGTTGGAAGGGGCCTTAAAGATTATCCTCTTCTGACCCCCCTGCCATAGGCAGGGACGCTTTCCACCAGATCAGGTTGTGCAAGACCCCATCCAACCTAGCCTCAAATACTTCTGGGAATGGCATGCCCACAGCTTCTCTGGACAACCTATTTCAGTGTCTCACTGCCCTCTGGATAAAATAATTTCTTCCTAACATCCTCTACTGCTACGTGAGAGGAGGTTGTAGCCAGGTGGGGGTCGGTCTCTTCTCCCAGGCAGTCAGCAATAGGACAAGAGGGCACGGGCTTAAGCTCTGCCAGGGGAGGTTTAGGTTGGATATTAGAAAGAAGTTCTTTACAGAGAGAGTGATCAGGCATTGGAATGGCCTGCCCAGAGAGGTGGTGGATTCACCATCCCTGGAGATTTTTAAGATGAGGCTGGATGTGGCACTGAGTGCCATGATCTAGTAATCCCAGTGGGGTTGGATCAAGGGTTGGACTTGATGATCTCAGAGTTCTCTTCCAACCCAGTTAATTTTATGATTCTATGATCCAACGCAAATCTCTCCTCTTTTAGTTTAAAACCATTCCCCCTTGTCTGATCACGATCTTTCCAGGTAAAAAGTTGCTCTCCCTCTTTTTTGTAAGCCCTCTTTAGGAAGGCTGCAGTGAGATTGTACCAGAGCATTTTCTTTTCCAGGCAGAACAAACCCAACTCTCTCAGCCTGTCTTTGTAGGAGAGCTGCTCCAGACTTCTGATCATTTTTGTGGCCTTCCTCTGCTCTCACTCCCAACAGTTTCATATCCTTCTATGCTGAAGATCCCAGATAGTGTCTCACAGGGACAGAGTAGAAGGATAGAATCACCTCCTTCAACCTGCTGGTCACGCTTCTTTTGATGCATCCCAGGATAAGTTGGCCTTTAGGGCTGGCAATGGCATTAATGCGATGGCACAATCATCTCCAAGCCAGACAGCAGGGAGGCAGCATAAAGGTCTTCAAAGGCACAGAGGGTGTGCAGGAAACTTCAGTGCCATCACTTAGAAATAGTTTTCCAGGCAGTTCATGAGGGAAAGGAAGGAGGAAACAATAGTTCTGGGGAGGTGTATGGGTTGCTGTGTGAGCCTGATGCCATGCTGCTCCGGAGGGCTGTACCTCTGCCCCTTGTGGCAGCTGGAGCCCAGCATGGTGGAGGCTCCCTGGCAGAAAACATGGGTGCCAGGGCAGCGGCTGCTGTCTCACCATTAGCCACACACTGTGTGGCTGCTTGAAGTCCCTCTTGTCATCATTGTGAAGCTGAAATTCAGTGGCAGTTTCACAATAGCACAGTTCCTCGTGCAAGGGAGGGAAAGTAGGTCACAGACTGCCCTTCCGGCATTTGTTTGTACGGCTGTAGGGCTCTGATGAGACCTGAAGGCTCTGAAGATCCAACCAGTCAGAATTTGTTTCTCACCCCTTTCCTTTGTGTCTCTGTTTCTGGCATATGACTTGACTGGGCAAGAAGTACTGGAACCAAACAGTTGACTTCCCTACTATTGTTATTACTGTTTTGGTAGGGCCTAAAGGTTTTTGGTATGACTGGGCACCAAACATTGTGCTGACTGGTCAGACTGCCCATGTGCCAAAGAGTAAACGCTTCAGGTGGATGAGTCAAAGCGTAGATGGAAGCACAAAAGGCATTTAAAGTTTCGGCTGCTTAAGTGTGTGCTTAGGATACCAATGTAAGAGGTTCCAGCCCAGGAGGCACTGATAGCATAGCAGCACCTGCATTTCAGCGGGGATATTGCATGGTGTGTGGAAAGCCCCTGTTCTTCCTTTTAAAGCAGCGGTAGCCAGCAGTTTGAGGGTTGGCAGGGAAGCAAACAAAGCAGGGACCCAAGCCCATTACATGAAGCTGCAAAGCTTGAGGCTTTAATACGCCCAAAGTCCCTCAAAGACTAGGTTAATGCAGTTATTATCTAGATAATCAGAGACTGTTTGGCAAACCCTTCGATGTGCAGCTGGAACTGGCATCTTCATTCATGCATCAGAGATTGGAGCTCAGCAGAGAGGATCTCCAGCCACACTGACCTGTGCTCTGTGGTATGGAAGGGTTTGGGGCTGGCGTCCCTGGACACTCCTCCACCTGTGCAGTGCGAGAAGTGGATAGACTGTGTTTTTCCTAGCCCTGGCTGGAGCAGATGGGGACTGCAAAGGGGCACAAAATGGAGCACAAATCAGGTTCTCCTCTGTGCAAGAGCACTGGCCTCCCCATATTTTCTTGCGGAAGCTGGAATTTTTAGTGTAATATAAAACATGACCAGGGAGAAATTCAAGTATCTCTTTTATGTTTATTCAGTATTTTTCCAGATTAGTTCCTAGCTTCATTTGGCTCAAATATGCAAACTACTTAAGAAATAAAAAGAAATCACCTAAACAGGCTTCCTGTTAGGAATGTCACTGGCTGTTCTGAGGACTCTCCATCACTTCTTAAAAAGTTAACTTAAACAAAACAAAACATTGTGGTTCTTTGTGACTGCCACAACTCTGCAGGTGTTGCTTAGCTACCACTTGGCAATGACCTTTCCCACAACACCAGAAGTGGTGTTGTGAGCCTCCAGGCTGAAATCGCCTGATGAAAGGAGAAAGCATAGAACGAACACCCAAGATCTCTGCTCCTGCCAGGAGCTCCTGCATTTTATGTATGATTTCATAGAATCACGGTATCCTAGAATCATTAAGGTTGGAAAGGACCTCTGAGATCATTGTGTCCAACCATTGACTCAGCACTGCCAGGTCCACCACTAAACTGTGTCTCTTAGCACCACATTTATATGTCCATTAAATCCCACCAGGGATGATGACTCCACCACTGTTCCGAACAGTCTGTTCCACCCTCTCAGTGAAGAAATTTTTTCTGACTGTGAACCAGAGAAGGCAGGAGACAATCCTAATTTTGCATAATTGACATATGAACAGGGACTCCCATTATCTAAATATGACACTGGACAGCTTTGAAGCCCAATGTCAGAAATCTTCAGCTTGTGTCAAAACCAGGGAGAGAAAAAGACAGAGGCTTTATCCCAGCTTTCTCTAAGCTGTCAAAATGGATGTCAATTTGGATGCCACAGCCTACAGTACTTTAATTTTTTTTTGATAGGTTATGTAGAATCTGATGGCCTCCTATTCTGAAATGATAAAGAACAACAGATTGCAGTGAAGTCATTAAGGAATTGAATTTTGGTATCTTTGAAATTAGAGTTACAAGTTTATAAACTGTTTGTTAAACATCATCCCTAAGTAAACCTAAAATTAAAATTGTCTTTCCCACCATTCCTGGTGGTCCTTGGTTCACTTATTTTACATCTTTGCTGGGTCCAGGCAGTATCAACCTTGCTGCTTTAGATTGACCGTAATGAGTGCCATAACTGATCTAGCAAAAATTAAATAATTAAATAACTTGTGTGGTAAACAAATTTTGCTAATGGCAGCTTGAGTGATGAAATCTAAGAAATGCTTTGGGATTCATTAGGTTTTGTGCCACTGTGAAAGATGCTAAACAGCATTAGTAAAGAGTTATCTTCAGTTTTGTGGATGGGTACTAGACAATTTGAATCGTGGGAGAAAAGCAGTGTTATTATTTTAGGGTAGTGCACTAGTAGTGTGTTACAGAAAAGGGAGAGTCAATGGACCAGAAGTTGTATCATTTTTCATATCCTCAAACTTTGATACTGTACTTTTACACTACAGTATTATCCCAATATATCACAAAGTGGGATCCCTAGAGGTTTTTGTGAAGGATCATGTATTTAAAGGGAGGTAGGGTTGAAAAGGAAGCAAAAAATTAAATACAGTGAAAAGTTCCCACTTATTAAGCTGCTTTGGAAATAGCTTTAGGAGAAGAGAGCGGTGAGGTTCAAGTTCAGACTCTAGCCTCAAGGTGCTTAGGTGCTGAAGTGTTTGATTTCTCATCTGCTGCAGTACAGGTGTCTGGGACAGGGAATGAGTCAGCTTTAGCTGAAATAGAATATGTAAGATCTTGGTCCTGTGAAATTAAGAAAAAAAGTTTATAGTATTGAATGGTTGCCTGATCATTTTCATTTATAAATGATAACAATAACACCATTACATTTGAGGAAAACAGCATTTCAGACCATTTAAGGCTTGTGATGGCAGACTCCTGCAAGCTCCCTGCTAGCAGTATGCCAAACCAGAGGGAAAAGACATCTGATCAGAAGCATGGCCTGTAGCCCTGATTAAAATGCCCTGTCCCTCCGCAGGACCTGAGAGCAGCATCTCTTCTTGGCACTTGATGAAGAGCTTTCTCCTGATCTGCTGCCTGGGGGTGCAGTCTCATTTCTCCCTGCAGATCTGGTGGGGAGATGTCCTTTGAGTTGCACTTAAATTTTTTTCTGGGCACTGTTACTGATTGTGGTAGTCATGCTATGCTCAGAGGAAAGGGAGGCATTTGCTCCCTGACTGGACGAATTTCCAGTTAAAAAAGAGTACAAGTCTATGCAAGTGAGCCTGGTGAATGGTGAAGGAGGATGCAGTAGAAGAGCACACAGGGCTGGCAAGTATGTGTGTTACAGTTTCGAAGTGTCAGGTAAATTTTCAGGCTTTCAGAGGGTAAATCAAGGTGGTGACTGGTAGAGCGTTCCTTTCCCAGCTGTAACTTGCTCTGTGTAAGTACCTTAGTAAATACATATCCCCTTCTCTGAGAACTGGCAGGCAAATGACCTGCCCTTTAATCTCAGTGTAGAAAAATACACAAGAGCAGTGAGAAATACACTGTGATTTCCCACCTTTCTGTACTTCACATGCTTGCATAGCTATGCTTTTAATTAGGTTCATTTTTTTGAAAACATTTAGCTGCCCCTTAGTGATCCAGGGATTAATTTTTCTAACCTGAATCAATACTAGGTATATGGAGAGTACTGCTGTCCTGTGGTGCGTGTGGAGTGAGTGGGTCATCCAGCAGGCTGGGCTTCATCTGGCTGGGCATCAGTGTTCGTGAGACGGCAGTGTGGCATGATGCTTCTCCCTTGTGTAGCTTGTGGAGAAGAAAGATTGGTACCCAGCAGGATTTTGTCCATTCTTTTCAGACATATTTTTTGAGATGGGTCGCATTGCCTAGCTAAGGTACTGGTTGCTTTTGCAGCATAGGAGAGGTGTTCCTGTCCTCTGATCATCTTCATTGCCCTCCTCTGGACTCACTCCAGCAGATCCATGTCTTTCGTGTGCTGAGAATCACAGAGCTGGAAGCAGTAGTCCAAGTGGGGTCTCATGTGAGCAGAACAGAGGGGCAGAATCACTTCAACCTGCTGGCCATGCTTCTTTTTGTGCAGTCCAGGATATGGTTGGCTTTCTGGGTTGCCAGCACACATTTCTAGCTTAAATGGCTCCAGTCATAGGAGCCATCGTACCACATCTCTGTAAAGCCAGTAAGATCATAGCCATGCAGGTCTGCCCATGTCTCCAACTCCTCTTTTATATTTCCTATGTTATGTGTATTTGCATAGAGGTATTTAAGTTGGGCTAGTGGCTGAAGTAGCTGGATTTCCTTTGAGCTGCTCTTCAGACTGAAAACCGAATTCTGCCATGTGTTAAAAAATTTGCTAGGGTCCATTAGGATGGCACTATATGTAATTTTTTAACATATACTCTGTTTTCAGCATGTTTGAGGTTTTTGTTTGTTTGTTTTTGTTTTGGTTCTTTTGTTTGTTTGTTTGGTTTGGTTTGGGTTTTTTTGGTTAAGTTTTTGCTGTCTGTGCTCTGTCCTCATCATGTACATTTTTGTGTCAGGGGAGGTGGAGATGCACAGCATCGCTTAGCACCAGGCTTTTCGATAAGGTCTCTTGTGGGCACTGAGTCTTGGAAAATGTGCTTTTGTGTCCCTAGAATGGATGAAATGGTTTTGAATGGAGAATGGCTGGATAGTTTTTTACAGAGCTCTGTGATTTGCACATGCCTGGAAGTTTTGTTTCTTTACTGGATGACCTCATAGGTATGACTGTAGCAATCCCCAATAATACACTGCAGTGTAACACCTCAGCAAGCTTTAAATGATATGTTGAGTACTAGCTGCAATCAAGCAATGACAGCACGGAGCTCAGCACAGACTAATTTTCCCTGCTGCTTGTGTGCACCAAACATCTTGGAAAATAGTATAGACATACTTTTAACTTCTACGTTTCTGAAATATAAACAGTAATTTTCCTTTTTACTTTAGAGGTTGGCCTAAATAGGAGGCCTGATTTCATACGAAAAGTTTGTCATGGAAGTGGGTAGGATGGAAAACCTTGTACACCTTCTTGGTGTACATTGCATTTCTTTAGGATAACTCACTCTTCTGCAGTTCAAGAAATCGGATATTATTTATATTGATTTAAGGAAAAACTTAGGGGTTTACATTTGCATATTAAATGTAGTTAGAGTTTCAGTTATTTGCATTAGCAATTGCTCCAACTACAGTATTAATAAGGCCGGTGCTTTTGTATAAATAAAATAGAGAAGAGAAAAAAGGTAAAAACATTAGTGCCATAGGTTAATCTTTGTATAGATGTAATGACTTGCAGCCACCACAGTAACACTTAATATTCCCCTAGTGGTACCTTGAGTCAGGAAAGAAATTAACTCCTGTATATTAAGTTAGCAGTTGGCAAACAAAGTTGAAGATGAAAAGAAAACGAAGGGGCAAGGAAAAAGGCTCAGTTCCTCACCACTGCCACAGGGGACACCCAATTCTAATTTCAAGATCTGGTTATTTCCTTTAATGTTGGCCAAATGTGAAAAATGCCATGGGAGCACTGGGACATATGCAAATCCCTTTGAAACTTGTGGGATTTATGTTAGGCCTACATTTTATTAGTTGTTTATATTTTTTTAGGGTTTGGGTCCTTCTCCCCTCTCACCCTCCAGAAACAAAGAGGAAAGATAGGCCTGCTAAAGAGGTATGGTTGCAAAAGATTGGGATCTTCATGCTTAGGAAGATCTGCATAACTTAATACATCCTTTTGATATAATGGGGTTTCACTGGGTGATGTGGATTGAGGCTAGCCCTATGTGGAACTAGCTGAAGTCTTTTGGTTTCATGCAATGTCAAGTGCCCACTTACAAGGAAAGTTTGCAGGTGTTTCATTTTGCACCTCTGTGTGTACAGTATGTTTGTGTAGCAGCCCAAAGAAGGTGAGTACTGGATATGTTCCCCCAGCAATGCCTTGAAGCTTTCCTCTCATGGAGCTAAAATGAACTTGAGAAAACTGTCTGAGCTCCAGTAATGCAATGGCTGCTTTGCCTTCTTTGGAAACAGAACAACTCTGTTAGGGCACAGGAAGGAAGCCAAAAAGTCAAATTGGCTGAGAACAAATAATGAAATTAGCTAGTGCTGCTTCCCTGACAAGAGCTAAGAAATGGGGCAGAAAATCTAACAAAAACCACAAATGAAGCTAGTATACAATTTTTTTTCTCTGTGTGTGTGTGTGTGTGTGTATTTATATATATAATCTTGAAAGTGTCATTTAAAGCAGTCATGTGCTTTTAGAGTTTCTGGTTCATGCCACTGTGACTTCTTTCCTGAATTGTTAAGAGACCTGCATAAATATAAGGAGCTTGGCGTCGCTCTGTAAATGGTCAGGATCTTGGAAAGAGTTCATTTCTCTTGTAATGCAGTTCTATTTCTGTCATGTACAAATCCTCTCTGACCAAGAATATTGAGTTAGAACTGACTGTGGGTGTTAAGTATCTCCACAGTTATCTTTGCTTGTGTTGAACAAATGAAAGAAGGCTTAAGGGTTGACGGTCCTGTCTGTGTTTCTGTTTCCTGGAGAGGAACTGTCCTGCACCCAGATAGCTGAAGATGACCTGGCATGGATAGCTAAGCAAGGTGCTTGTACTTGGCAGGAGCATCTTGCTACACAAAAACCTGTTGCCACTTGTGTACTGTGGCTTAGAAAAAAGAGAACATGAAACAGTCCAGAGGAATGGATACTTCTTGGGCAGCTAACCACAAAGCATGAAAGTCCTGCTATATAATTTGTGGTAACCAGAAGCTGGTGGCTGAGATTAGGTATGTAAAGGCTGAGGGCAGAAGGTGCAAGGGAAAACAGGTGTTGTATGCACTTGGGTTTCTTCAGGTCAATCCTTTAAAATCTATTGCTGCTGAGCACATGGTGTACTTCATGTGAATTGCGCTACTATATGCTTGGCCCTCGGGACCGATTGCTATGTAAATGCAAATTATTTAATTAACATTATTGTTTCCGTCTGCCATAATATGATTTTTATGAGCATTTCTAGATTAAAGTTCACTTTAGAAACATAGCAATTGCTTCCCAAATTGCTTGGCTGTGCACTGCATTTTAAACCTCTTTAATGCAGTAAAGGAATCCTTATCATTCCTTAAGCATCGGAGAAGCAGGCAGAAAAAAATATGACCAAAACATGTAAATATAACACTTCAGAAAGCATAACAAAAGTCCTGTTTGTTTTGACATAGCAGATCCAGTATTTCTTGACTAATAATTGGACAAAAAATATTAAGAGAGTAAACCTGTGTCTTCTGGTCTTTGAATCATAAGCTCAGTTGTTTTTTTTTTTTCCTTTTTTTCCTTTTCCCATCAGCAGGTATGGTCAGCAAAAGTTCTGTATTTGCCAACAGTTACCATAGTTTTCCTTCTATGTGGAAAATATGAATGGAAGATAGATGTGCTGCCGGGCCCCGGTGTGTGGCACTAGTCAGTGGTGTGATGTTGTTGGCTTGTGTGCAGGATCCTGCCAATAACTCAGCAAGGATGGTGCAGGCAGTGAGCATGCATTGCACGCCTGGAGCTTTGCCAGGACCTGCCTTTGTCAACATACAGCTTACTGCTCAGTGCTTTCTTGTTTATTTTCATGATTTAAACCATAACTCAAATATCAGTTGTAATACCTTTTATTGTTCTGGACTGAGGTTTGTCAAGTTGTTCATGGTGGGAAATTTAAGAGCAATCCCTTTCAATATTATTATGAAGGTGGAGAAGTGTTGGAGAACGTCACCTAGCTTTGCCCTTTTATAGAATTTTCCCAAAGTTTGCAGCTTTTACAAAAAGTTGCTGTTTAAGTTTTTATAATCTTAAAACTAATCAAATTAAACATCAGTGCATGGAATTTTAAGTGAAGGAATGTTTCCGTAGCCAAATTTTTTCTTCTGTGAAATTTTAGCCTGTGTTAATTTAGAAGGAATTGGAAAATCTCTTTAATATTTACCCTTTTCTGCTGTTTTGTGTTTAGGGCTTGTTTGTTTGGAGATTTTTTTAATGCAAAAACAAAGCACAAGCCTGTTGGGTGGCTCACACTGAAAGCTGCAAAGAAGACAAGAAGTACTCTGTACTTCCCACTGAATGTAAAGAAATACATACACAGAGGAATATTTGGTTTTTGCTTTGAAAGGGTGAAAAGGTGTATTATTACTTCAGCCTGGCTTTGTGTTGTTTGGTTTGAGCAGACGGTCTGCAGCTGCTAAGGCTTCCCTGCATACCTCTGATGATACTACAGCTGTTGATATCCATAGAAGCTGGAACTTTGCTCTTTGGTTTGGGTCTCACCCCGGATGCCTGTGGCAATGTGTGAGCAGTTGCATGGGGCGCTCATGAGAGTCGCTGGCTATACTTTTGTTTCTCTGAGAAAGCACATGGAGAAAATAAATTGTTCCTTTTGCATAATCTAAGGTTTCGCTGGTAACAACAGCAGGTGAGAATTTGCCAGTCAGAAATGGTGGTACTAGCTGACAGCATACCTTTAGTCTTTAATTTGTGTCTACAAGTTTGGCAGGTTTTTTACCCTTCCATCAGTTGACATATGCAGTGATTTATGTTCCTGATTAATGGTTTACCTGTGCCTCCAATTGCCAACAAAAATCAACATTGAAGAAGGTTCCCAAATACTTCTGAGTGTTGGTGAGGAGATCTAGATAAAATTCAGTCTCTTGTACAGGGCGCATTGCTGACCTGTGACTTCTTTCTGTTTTTGGAGAGAGGGACTGAGAGGTGCTTTCAAGAGCAGGTTTCAGTACAGTAAACAGAAAAGACTGGGTTTAAAGTGATTGTATTTTTTTTTTTCAGTCTCTCTTAATCCTGCTTACGGAAGGAAAATGGGGAATGAAACATTTGATTATGGCACTGGTTAGATGGATGACTGGAATGTGTTGTAGTGCTGCAGTCTTTCCCTTCTCCCTGTGGCAGGGATCACCATACCTGCAGCATCCCTGGGTCAGAACATATCAGCTAAACATTTCAATTTTGAACTGGGTGAATTAGAAAGTTCCTGTTAGGCTGGGGTGAGAACAGAGGTTGAGCGTTTTTGCAGCTGTGATACCATTTAGTATATTGAGAGAGACAGAGTAAGGAAACAGGGGCGAGAGAAAGTGTATTTTTTAATGGACTGGAAATGCAGAGGTGGATTCTTGCTCCCCAGCCTGCACTGCGCATTGCCTTGAAGTCAAACACTCTGTGCAGAGGAGCAATTAAACTGCGCACACAAGCGCCAGGGGGGACAAATGCTGCTCTCTTCCCTTCCTCCACCTCCTCAGAGAAATTTCATTCATAGCTAGGGTGTCCAATCAGTTGCTTTATGGTGTGAGGGGTATTTTTTAACTTTTTTTTCCTTCTCTCAGCTTCTCCTATTGCAGGAGGAACATCTTGTGTCAGTTTGATTGATCTGTGTACAACTCTGATGTTCCACGGCATAATGTTAATAGAGTTGGTGGCATAAAGTCATATGAAAAGAATCTGAAAATAAAGAGCAGCTTGATTAACGTCCGCTGCCTAAAAGGAGCACTGCTTGTACAGCGGCCAAAGACCGGCAGTATTTGGAGTGGAGTTTTCTAAAACGGGGAGTTGAAAATTACTGTGACTAGGACTGGGACTGAATTGTCTTCAAAATAGTCTCTTTTAATTGAAACCAAACTGAAGGTTTTCTTCCTGGGACAGTGCCTGTCAGCCATGGGGCCCACGCTACATTGTTGGCGGTGCCTGGGCTTGGCAAGGGACATCTGGGAGGAGAGGGCTGGAGGGCTCCAGACCTGCTCACCAAACCCTTGAGGCCCCCATGGACACTCCCAGACAAAGTAACCTGAATATTTGCATGTTATAAGGCGCTTGACTGATACCACTCGATTTTTTTTTTTTTTTTTTTGGTGTTTCTGTTGCAATTAGGCAACAGCAAATAATAGTCATAGAATCATTAAGGTTGTAAAAGACCTCTAAGATCATCGAGTTCAATAATTAACCCAGGCCAGGTCCACCACTAAACCATGTCCCTAAGCACCACATCTACACATTTTTTAAACGCTTCCAGAGAAGGTGTTTCCATCACTTTCCTGAGCAGCATGTTCCAGTGCCTGACCACCCTTTCAGTGAATATGCTTATATCCAATCTAAACCTCCTCCTGGTAGAACTTGAGACCATTTCCTCTTGTCCTACCACTTGTTCCTTGGGAAAAAAGACTGACTTCCATCTCTCTCCAGCCTTCTTCCAGATAATCGTAAACACGACTGGAGTGGTGAATTGTGGTCAAAGAGAAACCCTGCCATCTTGGGGGGCAGGATCAAGACCTAATTCCTGAAGTTGTGTGAGAACCCACTCTTTTTCACTCCTCTGTCTCTGGAATCCACGGGGATAGTGTGCAACTGTGCCAGGGCAGGCTGCACCTGTGGTTGGTGCAGGTCACAGCTCCAGCTGGCGGTTCGCACTCAGCCTGACCTGCTGCCTGAGGAGACCTGTCACCTGATGAAGTCTCCTGGGAGAAAGGGGTTGCATAATACATTGAATTATTGCAGAATAGTGATATTTTGCTGAGAACAAGCCAAGATTTTTCTCTTTTGCCCAGAGCTGGGAAACTGGGAGGAGCTCCCTGCTGTCTGTGAAGCCCTATCTCTGTGAGGAGGTGCCTGTACCTATGTACACATGTATCCTATGCTGGGTCTCCTCTAGGTGATTCACACCCATCCACTGGGACCAGATTCCTCCTCCCTCCACATCTACTGCTGTTAGTGGCAGGATCCCAAACAGCCTTCTGCAGGCTGAAGGAGAAATCCAGTCCATTCCAGCTTGTTAGCAATGCTGCCAATGTGGCTGAAGCTTATCCTCTTTCCATGCTTGGAAATTTTTTGGTGGTGACCTCTCCAGCGCAGCTGTGGGTCAACCCATTGGTTGCTCATGAGAGGAGAATGGGTTCCATGTGCCACGGCTGTGCTGGCCACAGTGAGAGCTTGGCATTGCCAACTGGCAGCTTCAGTCCATGAGCACTTCCCCCTGGATGGCTCTGGCTGAAAGCTATCAGGAAAAGGAAAGCCTTTTCTTGCTATTTCTTTTTTCTTTTTCTTTTTTTTTCCGCCTTCTGCTTTAAGTCCGTAGTCCCATTCTCTTAAAACTCCTTTCATAATGTTATCCGAACCAAGTGGATTGGGTTTTTGTTCGTTTGTTTGTTTTTAATTTTTGGATATAAGCACTTCAGCAGGAGTCGTCCTGTGTTGTCAATAGGGAAGCTATGAAGATTTTCTAAAACATGTTAAGACTATGCTTTGCTGAGACCATGTGGTGGAAAGGTTGGTGACCTGATGACTTGGGCTGTCGCTTTGTATCCTTCCTTGTTGACCTTTCCCTGTGTTTATAAAGTTTTGTGAATAGGGGGGCAAAAAGCAAGGAAAAACAAACAAAAAGGTGGCTAGGACTGGAAAAACTTTTCAGATTAAGGAGAAATACATGTGCTTGGAAACCAGATGTGGTTTTATTTGAAACAAAACAAAACAACCACAGTTTATTTGGAGGATTTTTTTTTTTTTTAACAAGTGAAACAGGTTTGATATATTAGCTTGCAATACTGATAAGAAGTCATACCTTTTAACCACTGTTTTCAATTTTTATGATACTGTTGTAATAGTATTATGATAGGAAAGACTCCTTTACAAAGGAGCCCCATTCTCCAAGTAAGTTGTATATAAAATAAGGTCTATGACTGATGTGCATCCCCAAACAGTTTGTGATTTCATGTTAGTGATACCATCTGGGTAGGGCAGCTCAGTCCTTGGAGGCCACTCCTGGTTTGACTTGGGAAAGCATTGGATCAAGCTTGCTACCATGGGATGGCAGTTCCAACACACATGAGATGGGTGGAGCAGAAAAACTGTTTGAGATCCTTTTCCTAAAGGAAAGATGAAAATTTTGTCCTCATTGGCCTTGTCATCAGAGATTCTGTGGTATGTTAGCTGGAACAGAGGATGGCTCCCCACTGAACACTAGATGTTTGATTGCTCTTGTACCAAAACTAAGGCAGATGGATTTGAAGAAGTTTGTATGATGGCTGCTTGCTGTTTCTTCAGTCTCTGAATTTATTGTTCACTAGAGTTAAATTCCTACAAATGAATTAACTGCAGATGGGGAAGTGATAGCGAAAATGCATCATTCTGCTATGTGCAACTGACTTCAAGGAAAAGAGCTATTAAGTGGAAAAGATACTAAAGTTTCAAGGGTTTTGTGGAAGAGAAGAACCTTAGGTACCAAGACCAGGTTGGATGAAGCTTTGAACATCCTGGTCTAGTGCCTATGATACTTTAAGATCCCTTCCAAGCCAAGCTATTCTATGATTCTAGGAGGTATTTCACCATTTGAGTGTTAAGGACAGGAAGATTTGTGGCTGGCTGAGAAGCCATTTAATAGCAGACTGAGATATTGATCTAGTATTGTATCGTGTTTTCTTATGATATAGGATAATGGTCCATTATCTTTCACTTCAGAAAATAATGTCTTAAAAGGTATTTGAGCAAAGAGGCTGTTGACTGTAGAAATAAAATGAAATGGAAGTTAGATGAAACTGGCTGGAAGAGATCCTGGAATTTAAAAAGGCTGTTGTAAAGCAGGTCTTGGCACTTTCTCCGTGAGTGTGTGCCACCCTGTAGCCTTTTTTTCCTAAATTAGAGGTTGTGGGTGCCAGCAGAAATGGAGTGGAAGCTGAGAGCTGCTGCCTTTTGCAGAGTTCATAGAATGCTACAAGGTTCGGCTTTGGGCATATCTGTTGAGCTGTTTAGGTTCCGTCTTGGGAGGTTTGTGCTGCACACTGCCAGCATTGGTTGTGCAGAACTCTGTGGTGCACAAAACTGATTGACTATGAAATAACTTACCATCTCTCCACAAATTAGTCATCATAAAGTAGATGTCCCATGCGTCATGTCTTTGTCTGTTTCTAACATGATTCAAGTTTTATGCCTATTCAATTTCAGAGAAGGCATTACCAAGGAAGGTGGTGAAAGGGTTGTGTGTTTACTCCGTGCTACTGAGAGACCCCTTAGAGTAGCATCATTTATCCACCATGATGGCATTCATCTGAGTGTACTTCTGATGTGGTAAACAAGTTACAGGAGAAATGTACCTTGTAAATCCCAAGGACAGTTGAACACAGCCTTTTATAGTCTATCATAAAATAGTCTTCTATTCACAAAAATGTGAAAATTATTGTTTTGCGTGTAGACTTCCTTATTAAAAACTAGTCTCTGGTTTGGTAAATGTCATTAATATTTTAATCAGATTAAGCTTTCTTTACAGTTTTTGCAATCTGCTTTTAAGAAAAAGTCACTGTTATTAAGCATTCTTTCCAAATACTTTCTTAATCTTCACAGCCCAGAGCACAGCTGGGGAGGAACAAGAGATGAGAGTTAAAAGTAGATATTTTCTCCGAACTACTCCACTTTTCTTTTTGAAAACTTCTAATGAGAAGCCTTCAGTTTTCAATAGCAAACCGTGTCTTTCATTTTCCTGCATTCATTTTTCTTGGCCAAAGTGTGCCATTAAAGAATAATGGTGTTCATGGCATTCTGTGTATTTTTAAATGCAAAGAAATGGTTGGAGTCAAGAATAGCGTGATTGTAAAGCTTTGTCTCTCTTTGTAGGTGCACATGCATTCGAAAAGTACAAATTCTGAACTATACATACAGTTTTCGCATTTCAGCTGGCAGTCCCTTTGAAGGGACACTGGTCATTTTCCTTTTATTTGTTTGCCTCTGCCTGGAGGCAGCATATATTAAAAACAATAAATACTTCTACTAATGTCTGATGGGACAACTTACTACTTTAGTCATCAGATTTAGAAATATCTGGCATTCTCAAAAATTAGAACTCCAATGGCTCTCAGAATCTGTCACCTTCTCAGTAATGGTGTTCCTGTTTCATTAGGTTGGGTTTCTTTTGCAGGATATGAGCCCTGATCAGTCCACAATCGTTCAACACTGGGTTTCAAAGCATTTTTAAGTCTTGTGGAAATGTTGGCCAGGCTGGAATCAACAGGCCATTTCTGCACTTCATAGCTTAGGAGTTGGTAAAAAGATTCCTACACAGGAGCTCTAGGCTTCCTGCCATCTAATTTTATAGCAGCTCGAAAAGCAAACATTTAGTAGAAACAAATGAATTGAACTCAGCCAGCTGGGGAATTGGCTACCAAAAAAAGAAAAAAAAAAAAAGGACAAATCTTGATATTAATCCTGTGTCAATAAATCATGTCATATTAAGTTTCAGATATTGATGATTATTTTCTTTAACTGTCTCTTGATGTCCAGTTGGTGAAGTTGAGATAGAGACAGAAAAATAGAACTGCCAAGAATTTCTTCTTTTTTTTCCTCCATTGAGAAAGCTAATTGAATCTCTTTCTGAACCATTTAATTCACTGCCTGTCATGCTCTTCTCTCATTGTAAACTTCCTTGAGGCTATCGCCACAGTCCCAGCAGAGGAGGAAATTAGGGTCTCTAACAGAAATAACCTGCAGCTTACATAGCGTAAACAAATCTTGGAAAGCAAACACTGACAGGTTGGGGAAAAATGTTGGTGTTTTTTTTAAAAAAAGGAAGGTAATAAAAAAGAAAAGATTAAATGCAAACATAGTGCCCTGCAGTGTTTAAAACACTTCCTTATAGTCGGTCAGGATACATGTTCAGGACCTTTGATCAGGATAGAGGTTGTTTATTTCCTGTACAAACCAACTTGTACATTGATCAATGCATTGTTGGTATAGTGAAGGTATTTCCTTTACTGGCCTCCTTGAGAGGCCTTGGATTTGACAACAATATCATGAGGACTAACATGGGTGTCTGAAAATGCAAAGAGAAACAAGAGGATAGAATTGGTAATAACTTGATCACCTATTTAAGGGAAGAATTCTTGGGGGGTTTCTGTGGAAAGAAGTGCTATGGGGTGAAGGATGTTCACACTTTAGAAGAGACCACTTGGGAACCATTGTCTTAAATAATCAAATATTTTCCTCATTTTACCAGGAGGACCTGCTGCAGGATTCCTCCTGTAACAGGAGTTGTTTCTGACTGGTCACGCCCTGTGAAAGGGGGAAAACATTAATACTTACACAAAGAAACAAACAAAACAAAAAACCCACACCATTTAAAACATACCATTTGCCTTAAAACTTTTCTGCATTTTGCCGCAAAACTTTAGCAGTTTCCACAGGGTGGACCTGAATGCAAAGTTATGCAAAGAATAACCTTAACTTTGTATGCACAGTAATGAGATCTAAAATAACTATATTAGAAAGGAAAACTTGCTTAGCTAGAAAGTGAAGGATTATTTACTTTTTGTCCCAGCTGTTTTAAGTCTGAGGCATCAGGCTTAAAGTGACCTGATGGAGATCTGTAATGAAGCTATGCAGTTTGCTGCCACTGGATCTTGTGAATGCCAGAACTTTTTGTGCCAACAGACAGCATCTGTACAAATTCATGAAAGAGAAATCCATCAGATGCTCTTAAAAAGAGAGAAATCCCCTCCAGTTCCTGAAATGTGGGAGCTGCAAACCACTATGTTGTTATGTATAGTTATTAAAATGTATTTTGCCTGTTTTCACTCCACCATACACATTTTGTTTCAGGCCACTACTGGGCAGTATTTGGGTTAGGGAAACCTTTGGCCTGACCTCTGTCAGTCATTCCTGTGCCTCATGGAGCAAAGGTTAACTGTGAACCACACTTTGGGAGCCTCTGATTCCCCCTCATTTTAAGCAGAGCGCTAATTCAGTAATATTGTGGTTATTTGGACTACAGCTGGGTGGAATGAATTCAGTTTTCCATCCCAGCCCACGTGTTTCCTTTGTCACATAAAGTTTTTTTCTGTCTCTGTGAAGCACTCTGTAAAACAGGAATAATGTCTCTTTCTGTACTCATGTGTTGTTTCACCTGAAAACCAGCCCCCCAGGATGTATTTGAGCTCTGCTTTGGGGCTGGTGGGCATTAAGTATCAGTACTGTTATCCCACCAACAGGAGCGGGAGGTGAGAAACTCCATCCATGATCTTCCTCAAAAGGACTGATGCAGAGTAGGAGCCTCCTGTTTGAAGAGAGGGCAAGCTGTTATCTGTTAATATGGCAGCATTTCACCAAATGATTAGACTGTCAGAATTACAGCAATTTGAACACGCTGAGCAAGCTTTTATGTACACAGGAACAAGATGCCGGCATTAGATTACTGAAGAGGAGTAACGCGTGCTGGAGATTGACAAGTGCTTGGCAAGCCCACATTCCTGGGGCTCATCAGACATTCATGGCTCTTATGCAATGCTGGTGAAGAGCATACTCAAGTGGCTGCATCATAGCCTGGGTGACATCTGGTGACACGCAGTTAGGCCTGTTGTCTTTTTTAGGGATGAATTCATTTTCACAATATTTGAATGGAATCATTTATGCAGAGTGGAAATATTCTGGCATGCAAGTGACTTAGAAGACAGTAATATTTTTGGTGCATCTTGTATTTGGTGACAAATGTGTAATTAGCTGCACTTAGCCACGTGCTATTTTATGGAGTAGTTTTCTGGATTTTAGTGCTTCCTGCCGTCTGTGACCCTCCTCTGCTCCCTCCTGATGCAGGTAGCTACAACTGTTGGGATCAGGAGGAGGGAGCACCAGTAGACTTGGCAGTTCCCTTTGGTCATCACGAGCACTCTTACACAAATGTGCCTGCTGGCAAAAGCTGCTCTTTCTCTCTCTGTTGCAGCTGGAGGGTTTACACTGCACTAAACTTGGACACTAAGCTTGGACACTAAGTGGTTTTTGGTCCTCTGATATGCTCTGCTTCAGTAGTGGAGTATATTATTGTTTCTCTGTTGGGTTATTTGGTTGTCCTCCTTTGGTGTTGCTGAATGTAAGTGTTGGGAATTGGGTGGTTTAGGTTTTTATTTTCCTTGACCTCTGCAAAGATGACTGTGGACTTGGTTCAGCATTGTGTCTAAGCTGAAGTCAGGTTTGGAATGGGTTAGAAGTCTGTTACGAGTTCAGCTGTAGCTTGTTCTTCAGCTGTCTGTGACAGAGGTGTGCAGAAAGTAGGATTTCGTTGTACAGAAAAAGCTTCTGTGTTAGGAATCAAACAGCACATTTTGATTTTCAAGCACTGCTCTTCCTGGCAGGCGTCATAGTTTCTGTGGCGAGTGAATGCAGGAAAATGTGTATTTGGTATAAAAATCCATTTTTCCTGAAATGGTGCTTTTGAAGGAAAATTCTTTTCTAGGTCTGTTGAAAACTTGTCTTTCTGAAACTTTGCTGAAGTGGAAGCCCTGCCAGCCCTCTGATGCACCAAGGCCTAGTGCAGAACTGTAGTGGGGGGGACCAGCATGAGTTCATGAGATGTTCTTGTGTCAGGGAATAGCTTAAAGTGGGACCCTTATTGCAGTACCTCATAAATAAGAAGGACAAGCTTGAAGACCTGTTAGCTGAATGCCTGGCCTGCAGCAGCTAGTGTTGTCCTGCATCCCATGGGCCATTCCCCAAAGGCAGTGGGGCAACAGCATCTAGCCCTCTTCCCTGACGATTGCTTTGCACCATGAGGCTTTCTTGCAGCCATCACCAGGACATGAAGGAGCTTCTGCCAAGTGGCAGCAATAAAACTCAGGTCATTTCAGACCTTTGATCTGAAACCCAACAACCAGATAGTAGTTGTGCCCTAGCACTTCATATGGGGCTGAGGTATTATGTAGCTGGACATGCTGTTGCACACAACATGAAGCAGGGTGGATGGTCCTGGGTGCTGTTTTACTGATTAGTACTGTGTAACCTGTGGGCCTCTAATAACTATAATGGAGAAAACCTTGTGGAGTAAACCAATGCAGAGTGTGTGGTCCTTGGAGTGGGTGAGGTACGAGTTGTACCAGGAGTACAGAAAGGCAAATCCACTGCGACATTCTGTCCTGCTCCTGGTAAGAGCATCCTGAGAGCCGCTGATGTGAAACACACATGTAGCAGCTTGAGTAGGGGTAAATCTGCTTTCTGTAGTCCTAGTCACACACAACTGCTAATGACTGTTTTGCTGAGAGGGGTCTTTGTGTGTCCAGCTTGGAAAACAGGATGAACAAGGGAAAAAAATGTTAAAATATGGTTTCCAAATGTTCTTCTTCAGCTTGTGTGTCTGAGTTTTAATGCATGCTCTGGCTTAGGCTCCATTTAGGAGTTGCCCCTTGGAGAGAGGCTGGCAGGGCTGGGGTGTACTGGGGAGACCCAAGGCAAACTCATTTCAGGTTAGCCTAATGCCAGCCTGCCAGATGATGAAATGTTGTGAAACTCTGCTATTGCTTCTGTGTCTCTGGGAGAAGATGATCATGGATGTAAACCACCACCCCCTTTTTTTTTTTTTTTTTTTTTTTTTTTTTTTTTTTTTTTTTTTTTT
>NW_020955753.1:444084-450438 GCF_003031625.1 Empidonax traillii | reverse complement strand
AAAAAATGGTAGCCTTGGAGAATTGCAGATCAAAGGTTTCTTCATTGTAAAACAAATGAAAGGTTTCAGTCCTAGAAGTGATGAATAAATTGATAAATTTTTAATAGGAAGAACAGGCTATAAATGGTAATTTAATTCTTTGGGGGGGAGAATCATTTAAGCAGTGTTTAAAAAGTCCAGATTTTTTTTCTGTTAAGATTTTAATGATGACTGAGGGGATGACTAGGAGAGTGCACGCTTTGGCCAAGGCTGTTGTTGTGCTCAGCTCTGCTTGCACTCACTGCAGTGCTTGTGTCCTTCCCAGCATGCATCCCAGCATGGAAGTGGACACCCGCCTGTTTCTTGCAGAAGCCTGGTTGTGCCCTTTTCCTTTTCCCAGATGCATCTGGCGACTTCTACCTTTGAGGAAGAAACTGAATGCTTAAAAAAGAGGTCAGACTTACCAATGTGCCTGTACTCGCAGCCCCCCCGTCCCTTGGCTTTGCAAGAGATAAAGCCCAGGGCAGGGGTGGTAGGGACCAAACCAGCCCATCTGTGTATCCCTGTCCCAAACTGCCCCTATGCTCAGTGCCAGGGATGCCTAGGGATCTGGGATTGAAAATGGACCCTGATGGAAGGAGTAGATCACCCAGGAGTGTTGGTGCATGGGGGGCTCAGTCCAGGGCAGCACAGGGCAGGCAGAAGGCTGGGCAGAAAGGGCAGAGCTGGGAGAGGAGGACCATGGCCTTTGTGGGGTAAAGTGAGCATTAAAAAGTGTAGTCTGAGGAAGGGGCTTTTAATGGCATTCACCTAGGGCAGCTTGCTGCTATCAGACTGACAGGCTGATGGGTGCTGCCAAATTTGCATAATAACACTACTGATAAAGGCCTTGAGGTCCCTGCCAATTGCTTCTCCATCCTCCTCTCTGTAGCTGTGACCCACTTTTCACACTCTAAACCCGATTTTATTTGTCATTTGTGGGGTAGCCTGGCCCATCTCTGCAAGGAAACCTTGTCAGCTCCTATATGGTGTTCCTGCATGGCCAGTGGCTTAGACCACAACCCACTGCTGTGTCCCTGCCTGGGCTCTGCCGTGACACGTCTGAGCTGCCAGTATCCCAGTCTGTGTCTTCCTGTGATGCTGTCACGTTCATTAATTTTTTCACGTTCATTAACTTCTCCCCCTTCCTTTCTCTTGGCAGTGTTTTGAAAGTTAAGAAAAATATAGGAAAAAAGAAAATATTTGCCTATTGCTTGATATTAATTCCCTGATACTAATCTTTATTCATTGTTCCATCCCCCATCAGTTTTCTCCCTTTGCTTTCATGAGATACCTCTCACGAGCCAGGTGGATGGAGATGCTCCACTACAGCCCTTTTGCATGGACATGTACAGACCCGGGTGGCTGAGCCATGCCTCATGCCCCTGGGTAACAGCTATTTTGGAGAGAAAAATGTGCTGCCACTCACATTAGTGACTGAATTCTGACTTCTTGCTGACCTTAGAGCACTGTGGGAAACAAAATCCATTGTATTTGCAAGCTTTAGAGTAGAATCAAGTTGTTTTGCAAGTGGCTGTGCCTCTATCACAGATTAATATCTTTAATATTTTCAACAAAATAAAAAGAATAAAAAGCCCACTTTGACTTAAGCAAAACAATTCTGTAAGAAAAGGTAATGGTTTTGACCACTATTGCATTCTCAAATCAGTTTACACTGAAGAGGTGTAAAGACATGATGGGACCTGTTAGGTCATGGGTGTAATTTTTTGGTCAGCTTTCTGCTTACTGGGAGTCAGAAATGTATGTCTGCATTCAGTCCTTTGCTGTGTCACTGGATTCCTGATGATTTGCCTAAGCTCTAACAGCTGGTCACAGTGGCAGAAAGCTCCAAACTGGGAAGCAGGGTTGAGCTTTCTGAGTTTAACCCTTGTGGGGACTGCAGATGGGGAGTGATAATAGTGGGAAAAATTTTAAGAGTTTTATTTGTAGCTTAAATAGCGGCACAGCCATCCCAGATAATGAAAGGCGCACCTGTAAGTTTTCATCAATAAATTTCTTAGCCTGTATCAACTTTAGGTGGTAAGTGGATAATTTAATATTATCACTAAGGGTGTAACTGAAGTTGATTCCACTCTGCTGACAGGAATTTTATTTTTCGGCCCTGTGGAGTTTTGGCCAAATGTTTGTTTCAGGTGGATTCTCCTAGTCCTTTTCCATACTCTTTAGCTTTACTTTGATGGCTGCTCCACATGGCTGATGTTAGCCTGAAATCAAACCTAACTCCTGCAGAAGGTTAAACAATAATGTCTGGAAGTTGCCTTGGTACAAAAGGGGTTCACCTTGGGAAATTCATATCTATATCTAGCTCACTGTTCTCTTTTAAGAGCTTATGGGTCTGATTCAGCTTTGTGTTTATTTTGCAGCATTGCTTTGGGTAGAGCTGCTGCTGTTTTTTCACTGATTTGTGAGATCAGAGCAATGCCTTCCGGTGTTTAACTCTTTGCACTCACAGCAATAAGCTTCTGAAAGCTCTGTGAGCCCATTTGCAGCAAAGGGATATTTGCTGCTCCCGTTTCTCCACTGCCACTCTCTGGCAGGGAGCAGAGGGGACTTGAACACTAGGGGAGATGGAAGTGAATGCTCAGGAGACACTCAGGCTTCTCAGTGTAGACTTGTTATCAACCAGGCTTGGATGAATCTGCATTTATGGACATTTTATTCAGTTTTAACCCAGTGAAAGGTTTTGCTTCAGTGCAGAAATAAAGCCTTTAAATCTTGTCAGCTTGGATGTTTGTAACAGTGCTAATGCACACAAACGGGAAGGTTGTATTGAGTCCGGCCACCTTTCCCCCCTCTCCCAGAAGCCTGGCTGAGAGAAATGTGCAGAGTAAACCAGCATAGTGAGAGTTGAAAGAGTTGGTACAATGTATGTGAGGATGTTATTATCTTGAATATATTTTAACTTGTGCCTTCCCCACCCATGCTCACCATTTTTTATTGTTTTTAACATGTGCATTTTAAAGGAATACTAAAATGTTTCTTTTTCTGGCACTGTTGAGTTATCTGAATTCAGATGATTATGAATTTAATTTGCTGGCCCTCAAATACTTGCCTTCGCTAACACTGCGCTCTAGTGACTTGCACCATTATGTTTGCTGTGTTCACTCTTATCTTCTGATTTGTGTGCCTCTAGATATTGCTTTTTCAGCTGTTACTGTTCAGTTTAGCTTTTCACATTCTTGTTGCCTGTCCATGCTCCAGCCCTGTGCTCGGAGGCTGTGCTCCTGTAGTTTTTCCTGTACCTCTTAGACCTGTCCAAGAAAGCTGTGAATCTGCCTGTGCAGAATGTGTGACATTGATTGCAAAACTGCCAATGCCACTTAATGCCAACTCCCTTCTTCATTAGCAGTGATGACCAAGTAATAATGGTAGAATGTCACAGTCAGTGCTGGACCGAGCATCATTTATATAACGTGAAATGCATTTCCAACTTAGCTGGAAGTGGAAGAGGCTTCCATAGCTACAAGCTCTCCTACACTTGCAAAGGGCTGCATGGTTTATTTGCCTTGTTGTAGTATTGGTTTTGAAAAAAACTTTACATGAGTTTAAAGCTTGGGAAATGGAGGAAATATAAAGGGAAATATAGGAAGTGTGAAAGTCAATCAGATGGCATATGGAAATAAAGATTGACAGGAAAAGAGGTCATAGCCATCAACACCATTATAGCAGTGTGCAGAGAGAAATACAGAATCCATGTTGCAAAATTGTTTCTTTAATTGGAAAATGGAGAATTTCTTGGCACAGCACTTCATGTGTTGGAAATAGATGGTATGTAAAAAGAAATGGTGTTTTTCTTTTGGATATACTTTTCTATTGGCTAGCAAATTTGGAAAATGATTCCTTAAGGCTTCTGTTTATTTAAAAGTACACTTTATTAACAGTTTTATGACCAAATTTTCCAAAACTAAATTCTTCATTTGTATAGCTGAGATTAGCTTATATTTGATATTTAGCCTTAGCACAGCTGGTAAATTTGTTTTTAGTAATCAGGGAATCACGGACTGACTGAAGTGGGAAGGCACCTCTGAAGGTCATCTAGTCCAAACCTCTTCTTTAGAACAAGTTGAGGGAGAGCAGGTTGCTCACAGCCACAAACAGTTAGACTTTGAATATTTGCAAGGATGGAGACTCCGTAATCTCTCTGGGTAACTTGTGTCAGTGCCTGACTACCCTCATGGTGGGAAAGTGATTGTGGATTTTTATTACATTTATAAAGGGTTTCCTGTATTTCAGTTTGTGCCCATTGCATATTGACAATAATAATAATAATATTCCTCATATGAATAATTTTTATTCATTTTTTTTAATTTATATTAGCTCAGTTGTGCTTGAGAATTCCTGAAAAATTAAGATTATTTTTTTTAATGGGGAATGTGGCAGAAATAATTTTGTTTCCAGAAATCAAAATGTGAAGTTATATCTTTAAAAACTAGTGTATATCTTTGAATAAGAACTCTTACCACCTTTTTTCCACGTTGTGTTTTGTATGTGAGGGGCTGATCCATTGCCACCCCGTTAAGGATTATATTTATGACCAAATAATATTTTATCAGATCTTTTTTCTAAGTTGCCTCTTCAGTGAATGTATTATGTCATAAAATTTAGTAGATACAAGATCAGATTTCTGATTTTTTAAGACTGTCATAAAATAACTTTAGTGGGGAAAAAAAACAGTAACAGCAATACGACCTGAAGCCCCTTTCCCCACTTTCCTCATTCCTAATTAACTTGAAATCACACTGGACAATCCTCAAGTAATGTGCAAAAGTGACATCTAATAGAAGGAAATTGTAAAGAAACTTTCAGCTGTCCTCTGGGAATATGCCTTAGTGCTTCTGTGTGCTTAAGGCTGCCAAAAATATCCCCAGTAATTCTCAAACTCTTTTGGCAGATGAAGGCAGAATGACTGGTTTTACAACAATCAAGATCAGATGGTGGCAGATCTATCATACACTTTTCTATATTAAGAAATATGTACACTGGGAAATAAGCCGTGATCATATGTTCCTTCTCTTTCCATCAATTTGTTGCTAGTGAGTTACTGTTAGCATTAGCGTCTGTAAAAGATGGAAGACAGTAAGAGTTCAAATCAGTCGTGCTGTACGTGCTTTTTATTTCAAATATTCTTAGTGCAGTTTCATTGCTGTCTTGGGGGAAAAAAAAAAAAAGTTCGGTTTTCTCTTTCACCTGCCTAATAATGAGCAACTGTCAGACACACTTTGATACTTCTGTGGCTTGAAGCAGCGGTGACCGCGAAGAAAAATACACCTTTTTCTGCTAAGTCTTTGTTTTTTTTCAGTGAGAGATGAGCTTATACTGTTGGCAAGAGATACTGCCTTTGTTCTGCTAAGATGTATCATTTGAGCTTTGGATGAGTCTTGGAAAACAAAAGCATTTAATTTTCAATCCCAACCAAGCAATCTGTGCGAAAAACCACAGCTAACCCCACAGCGCATTTCTGTTACATTTGCAGAAACAACCTTGGCTCTTTCTGTGTTTACCTGTTTCTTTTGAGGAATTCCTACACCTTTCTTTGTTGTTTTTGTTTTCCTAAGGGTTTTGTTCTTAGAAACTACTCTTATATTTTTCTTCTAGTTACCTTTATCTTTTCTTACAGTTACCTTTGTTTTCAAGTGGTTTCCCAGTCTACCAGAAGCAATTGCTTCTGCATAAACCTTAGGTAAGCCCAATATATGCCTGTAAAATTGTACCTCCATTCATGCTGGAAATTCAGAATGTCCTCTTTTCAGGGTGTGCACTCAGTCTTGCTGATATTTGCTACCAGCACAGTGATGTGAGTCATCTCCCATTTGAAGATGTAATTTCACTGGTTGACATGGACAGTAGTATCTGCATCCAACCCTAATTCAAGATGACCCTTATTTTCTTTCGCTGTCTTGAGCCACAGTCTATTTCCATTCAGGTGTCCTCTAGCCAAAGATAAATGAATTGGTTCAGATCTGAAAACTCTGTGTGAGGAGTCGTCCTAGTCTCAGTTCCTTTAGGTTGTTTGTTCCACAGCTACAGTTCAAAGCAAATCAGTTTTGTTTACAAGTCTACATGCAAGTGAACAAAAGGATTCAAAAATTCTTTTTCTTTAGGATGGAGCTGTGTAATATAAGCTATAATTACTTTCCTCTGAGATAAAGAACATGGGTCTGAATTCAGGAAACAGGGATGCTGTGAGAGCCCAGAAGGTTGATGGTTTGTTATAATTATTCAGGAGTCTTTTGATGGGAATGCCTGCCCTGACATTCCCAGCAAATGGCCTCTGTCAGGCTGAGAGGGAAGCTCCATCCTTTTTTTTCCTCTTTT
>NW_020955753.1:418309-443964 GCF_003031625.1 Empidonax traillii | reverse complement strand
CTCTATTTTTAGGCAGCAGAGCCTGGATGAAAATTTCCAGAATGCTCTGGTAAGGCCTCTACGGGCACAAAAAACTTACTGTTCCTGCTAGAGGATCTGGCTTCGTGCCGTACCTCAAAGTCCTGGTCTTCGCAGGATGTTCAACCTTTGCAGTAAAACGCACACGCTCTGAGACATAGCAAGGGTTTGCTGTTTACATAGCTGCTAATTAACCTTTCAGGAATCATGTTCTGTGTAACCCAGGTTAGGAAGTGAAATGCAGGTGCAAAAACAACAGCCTGGGGTAATATCATGTTGTAACAGGCAAAGTCTGAAGAATGATGCCATGTCTGTGGTGTTTTGATTTTGTGTTTTGGTTTCTTTTTGGCGGGGGGGAGGTTTTTTTTGATTTCAGGGATATATAGCTTAGTGAAATTTTAGAAAACAGCAGAGGAAAATATTTTTTCTGAGCTTTGTGGTTAGTTTCTTTTTTTTTAATTATATTTCTTCAGGCTGAATTCTACATTGAAAACAAGATTTAATCACTGGTTATATTGCTTAGTGATGCTCTGCAAAGGTTTATTGATTCAGCATTTCCCTAAGTCATGTGGTTGAGACATAAAGAATGTGTGGTAGTGCTAAGAATGACTAAAAGTATTAAAGAAATAAATGATAATCCATTAAAATTGGTTGTTTGATGACACCTGGTGATACACTTTTCCTGTATACTGATCTAAAACTATAAGACATCCATGAAGGAATTTAGTATTTATTGGGAGATAATACCTTTTAAGTGAATCTGGCTTGCTTTTTGGAGATCCTAAAGTTACCATATCTAATTGTATGACAACTTTGTACTTTTTAGTGGCAAAGTCATAATTAAAGACTTCAATAATGCAGTCTATCCGGATCTTGTATACTGGTGTATGAAAATTTTGTGTCCTGATCCTAGGGCATCCCTCCCAGATTTCTCTCATACCCTGCATTCCCTGTCAGTGACTGCTAATGGAAAAAACTTTGTAGGAAATGTCACTCTGTTTTTGAAATATTCTTTGATGTCTCAAAGTCATGACTGCAATTGTTTTCCTGGATGACATGTTGAGAAATAATACCTGTCTAAGACTGGAGGAGCAAGGAGAGTCCAAAGCAACACTTAACCTACTCCATTTGATAGGAATGTGGGAATTACATGCTTTTGTGTATGCTTTTGAGGGGATAAGGAGCCTCTACGTACAAGGAGAACATGAGGAGGTGAAGACATGCACTGTATAGGGAGGTTGATTGACAGTCCAGCTGGTGCAGATCAGTAATTGGAAATTCATTGCACATTAGTCTTCCAGTATTTATTGTGAGATATAGGAAAGAGAATATCTGAGCTCTGGAGCAGCTAACTCTTTCAAGGCCATCTGAGAAGATGTTCAGCTTTCAAAATAGCAAAACCGTTCAAGTATTTCTCTTTAAAGCCTTCATTTTTTTGTTGGAGCAGGAAGAATGGTGATGGAGGAAAAAGCCACCACCACGTGCTCAAAGTGATAGAATTTAGGTGAACAGCCTTAAATATTTAATGTCTATTTCTTTTACAGTGCAGCTTCAGATTGCTTGGGAAAAATAATTTTTTTTTATTTGGTGGTGAACACATTTTTGCCTTTACAAAATGCACATGTTGCCTGCCAATTTCATGTCTGATTTACCTGATTTGTGTCTCCACATTGATGGGCTTATTATATGTTTGTCTATGTGCCAGCAGACTCTGCAACTGTATTTTAAGAGGTCTGTTCATGTCTAAATATTTGTATTCTTTTCATGAGGCTGAGACTGATTGTATGTGCTAGCAACTTCATCCCTGCACCCACTTCCTTCCCCAGACCAAGTGTGGTTTTGATACGTTTTCCTCCTCATTTGATTTCAGAAATCTGATGGTTTCCACAATACAGTTTTGAATGTATAATTGGTTTCTGGTGACCACTTTTTTTCTCATTTCTTTTGGATTGCCTCTATTCTGTTACACACGTATTTATCTCGCCATTAACGTCAACGTGAATTACAGATGAGAAGCTAAGTGTGGATAAATTAGTAACTACACAAAACGGAAGGTGGCATTTAAGTTTCTGAATTATTTGTGTGGGCACAGGGCAGCTAATGAATACCTGAGGATCTGAACAAACAAGCAGTACCAGTGTGCAGGGCTCTGCTGTCGATGCAGTTCACAGTGTGCTGGCTGGGGAAGGTGGGAGTATACAGGTGGCAGTGCAACTCTGATAGGTTTTAATACCCACTCTTCTGGCAAGTGCCATGGGTTGATGGAAATGCTGGTTGTGGTTTTGGAGCCAGAAATCATGCTTTCCCCTAAGAGAGCAGTTGTCTGTGTACAATAAATAGAAGACTGAATAGTCTGCATCTCAGTCCATAATGTACTGAGACTTCTCTCAACCCTTAAAATGGTGTAAAACAATCCAGAATGGTGTTTCTTGCTGTAAAAATACAGTTCTTGGATGAAAGCCTTTGTTCAAGATGGGCCATGTTCTCTGCTTCATTGCCTGTGGTAACACTTTATTCATTTATGTTAGGAGAAAACCTTTTGTCTTCAGCTGAACAACTTCTGCTTTGCTTGCTGTGCCCTGCAGAAGCATTACAAGAGGTTTCCTTGAAGGGAAGCACTTAGCTATTTTCTAAGCTCACTTTCAAAGTACTTTGAATTAATTATAAATGAGTAAAGCCGTCTGGCTCTTGATTACACAATTGCCTATCCTGGATTCCCTGTAATGAAATGTAAGCTAGCCCAGTTATAGTAAAACAGGAGGTGCTTTCTCTCCTATCTTATGATCTATGCTATTCTCAGATCTACTGTTCTGATTTCTTTTAGGCTGCAACTCTGCCAGCCTTCAGTTTCCTCCCCTCTCTCCTTACTAGCCTATTTTATTAAGCTTTTCTTTTGGCTGCACTTACGCTTGTATCCTGTTATAATTTCCATTGAAAGTAGTTAACATGCATCGATACAGTGCTTTTTTGAACTGACATAACGCAATGCATTTTATTTATTTAAAGGATTCTAAGTGCCTCTGGTGTCTAAGTGTTTGACAAACACATAAAAATACACAGAAGTCAAGCACTTAGCTGCCCTGAGAGGGTGGGTTTCCCTCTGTCTCTGCCAGGAACATCCATAAACCCAATTATTCATGTACCACATAGTTTAGTAACAATTAAACTGAAGTCTTTGCTTTCTGTATGGTGAACCCTGACCTCCTGTCTCCATCGTTTGCCACAACTTGAACCTCACAGGATATGTTGCTGTGTTTTATCCCATTACGCTGTCTTTTTCTGCCCTTGTTTTTGTGTAGTGCTGGATATTGTGGTCTGCATTTCTTCTCATTTTTGTCATGTTTTTACTAGGTTTACTGCCTTCAGGTGGGATGGGAGGTGGCTCAGTGCAAGTGACATGGATGTCCTTTGCTCTGACGTTTTTATTCTATGCAAAATTTCAGGAACAATTTAAGGAGCAGTAAAGTGCAGGTTTGGACTGTAAGAACAGTGTATAAGCTGAAGACCCTAGCCTGAGTTTTGGAATAGAGGTCATTGAGCCCCAGCACACTTAGATCATGACACATGTGGTGGAGATAGGGCTGCTTCTTGATTTGTCCATTGAGTCTGTCCTGTAATGGGTGTCCAGCACTGCTCTTGACCTTTCCTTGACCTTGCTGAGGAAGAATGGGTTCAGAATGACTTAGGAAAACGGTAACCATCTTCCCCAAGATGCAAGAAGGGCAGCATAAATTTATTCACCCCTGCTCCTTTCCCTTCCTCCTTGTGTTGGTTTAGGGAGTTGAAGACATGCTAGGAAAATGGATGAAGCTATAAATTTTCATTTCTTCTTAATATATTAATAATCTGGAAACTAAGGACAATGGATTCTTCTGGGCTTTGTTTTTTCATATTTGTTGGAGATAGTAAAGCAATAGTATTGAAGTCCTTCACATACCTTCCTTCACAAACCTTCACATACCAACCTTGTTGACTAAGTGTTGCCTTGAGAGGCTGTACCTGCTGAGTTACCATCCACCCTGCCTTTGGGATTTGAAGCCCATGCTGATGAATGCTGTTTAGTCTCAGAATTACCAGAAATCTGATACATATCTATTACTGTTCCAGACTTGAAGTCATCTACATTGAAAATAATTTGAAAGGGGAGACCTGATTCTCTGTTATTTTCCCCTTTATTTGTATGTTCCTTTTTTCTACCAATCCACCAAGATTAGACCATCCAAGTTGCCTTTTTCTAACAAGGTGCTGCATTTTTTCATCTGCTTACTTCAAGCTCCCTTTGCCAAAACCTCTAGCCCTGAAGCTGCTTTTGTGGAGCATCCTAATCTTCAGGATTCATTCCCTCAGCTGGCACTTGAGTTTGATAAAGACAGGAGCCCTTTGAGTTTTAACCTTCAGCAGCCATGGCAACCAGCCTTGCGTCCTTTGAAGAAGTAGTCCTGAGCACAAGTCACTTTAAAGACCCGTGCACTTTGCATCAGGAGTCCTCCACAAAAATGGATGGAAATTGTCGCTTGATAGCATTTAGGAAATAAGGCAGAACTCAGAGAACATCTGTTCTGAGGATGACAGAAACTGTCAAAACTGTAAGGCAATTACACTAATCCACCCTCTCCTAATAACAGGCACATTAGTCTGCCCTTGCTGGAAACCTGTTGGAAATAGATGGTCTTTCAGAGTGGTTTCTCTGTTTATTTTTCTTTCTTCCTCTCTAAGTGATAATTGGAACCTGTATAGGCAAACAATGGAATATGAAAGATTTGCAGGAAAGGCAGTAGGGAAGAGCTTTGGTGAGAAAAAAACAAACCAGTGGAAAACAAGGCTTCAGAGGAGAAAATTGTCATTTTGAGATTGGCTCCGATGGTTAGAGCATGGTGCTAATAACACAAAGGTTGTGGGTTTGATCCCCATATGGGCCATTCACTTAAGAGCTGGACTTGATGATCCCTTTCAACTCAGAATATTCTGTGATTCTGTCTATTTAGTCTAGGACTAACATACTTGTGTCTCACCTAAAAAATCCAATGCGCAGGCTGGAAGGTGGAAAGACCTTCCCCGGTTCTTCGTTCGCGAAGAGACTGGCCATTACAACTTGACCTTTAGGGATGCCTCTCAAATGGGAAGGTGAGCTCAGTAATAGCTCCCTCCAGGTGTACCTGAAGATCCCCTCCAAGTTGTATCTTCCCAGAATCTTACCAGAAAGGGACTCTCAGAGGAGGCGTCCACATGAAACGGAGTGTATTTGACTACTCTGATGCAATGCATATTCTGAAAATACTTGGATGAGGGGTTTGACTTCTTGACCATAGTAACTGGGTTGTGGTGGTGAGATATGTCACCACAGTTTGTGTTGGCTTGAGCTGGCTTGCAAAAGGTCTCAGAAAAGTTGCTGCTAAAATAAAACTGAAGAAGGAGTAAAGTAGGTAACCTTGCAGTGAACGTGAGAGAAATCCTAAATTTGCAGTCTCTTGCCAAATTTATCCATCTCTTTTCCCACACTCTCTACTTCTGAAGAACGATGCTTAGCAGTTACGTTCTGTCTTCAAAGGTAATAGATAATGTGATGTGGCAGGGCTTTTCATTTGAACTGTTATTAGCACGTGTTGGAGGTATATATTCAAGCAAAGTGACACGATACATTCCATGTTGTATGCCAATATCCTGTAGAAAAGCCTGATGTATCAGTAACCAAAATTAGTGATGGAGACATACCATCATACAATCTGGGTCTCTCTCTGAAATCACAGACCACCACATAGCAATTTACCTAGGTACTTGTAATGCTTTTATGCGTACTTATTTTCCCTCCCTACTATTTGAGCCTATGTTCTTGCTTCTTCAGTAGGCCTTTGCTGGTATGTTCTGACCAACACCATGGGCTCTTTTGGCTATGTTATGATACAAGTCTCTCTCTGCCTTTGAGCCAGCTCCATCCCTGAGCTGTCAAGCCAGAGCAATGGGGGAAGGTTTCTTTGCTGTACAGGAGGAACCAAAACATGGTAACTCAGTCTCCACTGGGAGAAGTGATTGGAGGTGTTGTATAGAAAAACTGCTTAAGAAGAGTGGTCCTGTGTTCATGCTCAATGTGAGCAGGATCAGGGGTAGGGAATGAGACATACATCATGCAGCCCTAAACAGGTGGTAGGACAAGTTGTGGCAAGCTGGCAGCAGCATCATCCCAGGCTGACCGTGTACTCAACAGGGCCAGGCAGATGCCCTGGAAACTGCACTGCACTACCTACAGCTGCCTTGGAAACCACAACAAAGCACTTACATTTGAGTAGTATGAATTTCTTCCAACTTTTATGTTATTTTTATTTCAGTTCATTCTAGAAAGAGCTCCTTCCTCCCCAGTAAATTACAGATATTTCTAATGCTGCAGTCAGAAGCTTGAAAAGTGTCTCAGCTAGCTTTAACCAAGCTTGCCTGGGCTGTTGTGGCTGCCATGAAGCCACGGTAATAGATGCTTTATCGTGATATGGTCAGTGGTCAGAGCCTGCCTCCTGTATTCTGATTAGATTTATGTGGCCTGTGCTGGTAGTTGTAGCTTCACTGGTGTGAACACCAATGCTGTTCAGTCTAGTTTAAAATTAGTTCAGGTTTGCTTATCTGTCCTGCACTCAGCTTTTGGGTAGAGCATGCTGAACTTGCAAGTTAAGAGCAAGAGCATCTCTGGTGGGAATGGCAGGAAACAGCTATTGCTTTCTAAATTTTTGTTATATCTTTTTGACCTTTCTCAGGAGGGTCTGTTTTTGCACCCACTGAATAAAGACCTAAAAATGTGAAAATTAGATCCAATAAGATTGTTTGGTCATTTGACATGAAGTGCCTTTAGAGTTTGTTGGCATCATGAGGATTTAAATGAGACTTTCCAAATTCCAGTTCACCAAAGCATGGTTGATTTGGCATAGAGTACAGTGAACCCCCCATGCTTAGCTGGGGGGTATGGGCACCATCTGAAGAGCTCAGACGTGGAAGGGGATGCAGTGGGTGCTGCAGCTCCATTTCTCTGTGATGGGTACCACTGGGGAGGTAATCACCCGGCCCCGCAGAATGGTGGCTGCACATTGCTGAAACCCAATTTTCGAATAGGAAATTGGCCTTTTATCTTTGGTACTTGCTACATAATGGTGCAGAGCATTAGTCAGCTGAACCTCACCATTGGTTTACTGCGTGGCTGTAAATTGTAAGTGGCTGACTAACCTTCTCTGATGTTAAGTGCCTTAAAAGGTTGTTTTTCCTTTACTTTAGTTTAGCTTTAGTTTCTGGCTTTATGTGTTCTTTCTGTTTATTCTTCTAGTAAAATGTAATTAGAAATTAAAAAGAACAAAGCAAACCTCCAACCCTACTGATGTACATTAACATGAATCATCATCTCTTGAAAGTATGTGTAATCCAGAGCTCTGCAACCTGATATACATCCCCTTCATTTGGTAAATATTTAAAATATCTGCAGGCATTTTTTCACATTCTTGAGCAAAGACCACATTGCTGTGTGTTCACCCTTGTTTCTAAGTATTGATGTTTTGAAGCCAAAGTATATTTAGTTAAATGTCTTTTTCTTTTTAATTTCTACAACTTATTGTACTGTATGAAAATGAGTATGAAGGAAGAGAGAAAAACCTACCAATTTATTTGCCTTTTAATAATCAAAAAGAGTATATTAGAAAGAAAGTGTAAGCAACTTTAAATAGTGCCAAAGGCTGTAGTCTTTGAGAACAGTTGAATTGGGAGGTTTATATAAGGAACAGAGCTGATGATGTCTGTAATAAAGTGGATTAGCTTTTACAAATTCTGTTACACCATGTATCTTTACATAGCTAATCTCCCATGTTTGCAGTTTCAGTCATAGGTTCTTGGGGAGCACCCAGATAGATTAGAATTCTCCAAAGTGTGTTGTAAATGCTGGCACTTCCCAATATAGTTTCTGAAGGAGAAAGGAAAGAATTTTATACCTTTTCTTCTGGGTCATATGTTACTGCCCCATTAGCAATTATTAGTTCCTTTCCTCAAATAGTAAATACTGACTTCTTTCTCTTCTGGTAGAAACTCTTTATCTCAGATACATCTTCCCAGCTTAGACTTCTGTTAGGTACTCCTTACAGCTTCTGTAGAGTTGCCTTTCATGAGAATAAAGCAAATTCTGAGAACAATGCTTCTTCCTGCAAATTTTTTTAAGCTAAATATGTCCTATTCTGTGTATTATATTTTTGGAATCATCAGGACACCAGCTCTGATGGTGCCAGAAGTGGTGGGCCTGTGTGTTGGGTCATGGTGATCTCCAGGAACCATTTCTGTCAGGTAGGGTGTGCAGAGGGTTTCATGGGAGAGCACAGGCTCCAGGCAGCACTGGCAGCTCACCAGGGCGTCAGTGCATGGGAGACTCTTTGCAGGAGCCTCTCGCCCAGATCAGGGCAGCAGCACATCCCTCTTTCCCTGCCTCCAGCAACAGCAGGGGTTGTTCTCTTTGCAGTTAGGGACTGGGAATTTCACTGTGGTATTCAAGATTTTCTATTTTAAGTAGATATTAACCAATAACTTGGTTTGATACTGGCACACTTGCTTATTTCAAGAAATGTTTTCTGTCCCTTTTTCTTCACACTTAAGAGGCGTCCTTCTATGGAATTCCCCACTGGCTTGAAATGTTCTGCCATTCAATGTTCAATCCTAATTGTCAAATGATCTTCAAATTATTTCTTAGTAAAATGATGTAAATTTTTGTTTGTGTATAGTATATTAGTCTATACTCTTGCAGATTTCTTAAGCAGAATAGATGATTTTTAAATACCATGAATGGTTCTTTGATTCATACTTAAGAGTAGACTAGAATGGTGCTGATATTTTGTTAAGGAACAAAGCTTGACTTTAAAAATGCATCAAATTCATTTGATCGTGTTTCAAACAGTCTTTGCAAGTAAGGGACTTGAAAAACCCGGAATCAGTTTCCTGCTATTCTCCAACACTTCTTGCTTCTCCTTGGGGAGGCAGTTTAGGCTTTCAGTGTTCAAATCATCATCTCCAAAATGGGGATAATAAAGACTTGCCTAGTGCCTAGGAGTGTTGAGATGACAGATCAACTGATGGATCATTTATGGATTCCAAGAGCATTTATGTTCCCCTCTGCGGCTGTAAACCTCAACCTTTCCCAAAATGTAGCTACCCACTGGGCCTCCACAGCCAGGATAGGTTCAGTGGATTATGTTTTTACTGTAGTGGTTTTCTATGTAAACAATTTGATTTCCAGGGCAAGTGGTGTATGTATGTGTTCATTCACTCTGATGAGATCCCAAAACACTTGCCAAGTGCTTTGATCCCCTTGCCAAGAGAGGAGTTCTGGACAAGGTTGGGGCCACTTTTGGGGACACTTTAGCCAGTTAGCATTGCCCCCTAATTTAGAGTAGGAGACTGAAAATGGAATGTAATTTTACCAACTCTGGACCATTAGGTTGGTATTATCAGCAATCTCCGCATCTCATTTCAAATCCAGTATGTTTGCCGTGCTGTGGTGCTGGATCAGTAACAACTGTGAAGCATGACAATATACGTAATTTTCTGTGATTTCCAGTGAAGGCTTTCTAATTTTCCTCTCATTCAGATTGTCACCCAGCATTGCCTGCTTTGTGCCATGTTAGTTGGGGTACTTCTTCCATGACTCTTTTTGCATGAAAAAACCATGCCATCTAGATGATATTTGTCAAGTATCATGGAAAGTGCAGCGTCTTCCTCCTGAGTACAGGTGCAAGTACATGACCCTGAAATTACTATAGCTCAAGAAATGTGACTTCGTGTGCATAAGCAATATAGGTACACTCTTTTGGATCTTCCCATGTAAATATACCTTTAGTTTGTGATATCTGTTGGGGTTTTAATGTTTAGTTGTGATATCTGTCGACCATTGCTTGGGCTTTCTGCATACCCCATGCTTATCTAACTGTGAAGGGTGTTACTAGGCTTCATACAGAATTTGTGACAAACAGTGTGATATTTGGATCTACTGCTTGTAGTCACTAATAGGAATTTGGCCTGCTGCTGTTTTTTTTTTCCCTCTGCCAGCTAGAGGAAGAATCCTAACCTTAACATCATTTATTTGGAGGCTTTTTGAGTTAATTAATTTAACTCTTCACTGCCTTTGGTTGCATGGTTTTATGAGTATTTTTAATTGATCTTATTTGTATGTAAATGCAATCTAATATTAATTTAACAAGACGGATTCAAGTCAGTGGTCAACCCAGCTGTTCAGTGAAGGATATTACTCAGTGCTGTTTATTGGGTTTAATTTGAAGATTATGGCCACCCCAGAAACAAAAAAAAGGAAAGCAGCTACTGGTGGTGAAATCCGGTATTTGTAGGCAGTTTCACTGATGGATATTGTTAGCTTGGAGTTGTACTGGCCACAGCAAATAAATAGGGCTTTCTTTTCTGTCCGCTGACTTTTACAAATACAGAGGGAAATGTGGAAAGGGAGAATTTCAGACCAGTTGGTTTTAAGCAAACCACCTATTTCTTCTTAGATTAATGGCTTGCAGGCAGACTCTATCAGCTGTGGACTGTATTGTATTAATTTGCAATGGCAAGAGTTAATGCTAGTAATTGCTTTTCCTCTATAGAGAGAGCCTGTACTAGACTGTTTTTACATAGCAATCTGTGATTGATAGATCAGGGAAAACAGGACCAAAGAAGGTTACTGCCTCCCAACCACTTCCCCCTTCAAATTAAAATAATTTGCAATTTGTAGGATGCCTTGTAACACGTGCTTCAGGAATGAGGCAGTAAACACATTAGGCTGCATTCCCTTAAAGCAATGAACCTCTTACTGCCTTTCTTTAACCAAACCAAACAAGTCATGTTGTTGGGAGCCCATTGAAAACAAGTGTGCTGGCGAAACAGCCACCAGACCCCTTCAGCAAACTTCCTTTACGGTCAGGCAGCGGACCTGATGAAAGAGCCTGTTTGTGAACATTTGGATTCCTTCCATTGATTTGTAAATCTACTTTAATAAAGTACTGCCGAAGCTAGTGAAATGAGCAATCGAGGGCTTCCGTTAAGTTTCTAACAAATATCTGATGCGGCTCGTATCACTGGTACTGGCACATGCTTTTGAAATTGTGGGGGTTTTTTTCTGCTGCGTTGGATCATTTCGAGATTGGGGGAGTAGGGGAAGTAGGGGGGAAAAAATGCAGTCTCCATCAACCACACATTACATGGCTGCTTTATTTTTCAGTGCTGCTAAAACTCCTCTTATTTAATATCGATCATGCCAAGGAGCCGGCAAAGTATAGTGTTAATTGGGTCCACTGGAATTCCTGTCCCCTGGGAGAGACAGCTTCCTAGGCAGGGAGGGCGGAGGGAAGGAGGGAGGGAGGGAAGGAGAGAGGCAGGCAGGGAGGAGGGGACCCACTGTGCGCCGCATAAAATGTAAGTGCACTAGACATCAAGGCTTCTGCTTGCATCGCTGGGAAGCAGTCACGGCGGTTCCCACCCGCCTCCCCCCCCCGCCCCTTTCAGAAATTAGCCAACTCTTTTTTATTTTTTTTTTCTTTTTTAAAGTCTGCCGTTCTTCTTGAATTAAGAGCTCCTTTCTTTTCTTTTTCCTTCTTTTTTCTTTTTTTTCCCCCTTTGCGGAGGGCTTTTTTTTATTATTTGAATTGTTTTCCTCTCCTTTCTGCAAAGCTGCAAAAGCTCTGCTTTGAAAACTGCTGCCCCAGAGTGCAGTTGCTTAGCTGTCCTGTCAGCATTGTTCTAATGCTCATTCCATATGTATGTCACATAGGAGCAGTACCCTCCTCCTCTCCCTTCCCCCATCCATGCATTTGATTCTTTTTCCCTAAAGATTGAAATTTTTTTCTTATTTTTCCCAAGGAGCTTGCAAACAGGGAAATTCAAACTGAATGCTTCTCTGTTGTGGTTACTTCTACAGCCAAGACCACATTTCTCTTACAAAAAGTGTTTGCTCTGTTCCTTCTTTTCCCCACTCCCTCTTTTTCTTCCCTATAAGCACAAAGGCATTAAAAACTAAGATCTATAGTTCTTTTTGCTTTTCTTTTTGCGTTACCGTGACAGCATGTATCTCTGTTGCTGAAGAATGAAGCAGGCAGGCTGGAGGTTTTTTATGTTCAGTGCTTTTGGGACCACTAAAAAGAAGTCCGCTGAGAAATACGTACAGCAACTGTGCCAACTGAGTTTCTCATCACTGTTATCTGTCACTTATTCTGACTAAAAGGTAAGGGATTCTTTAATATTTTTTTAAAGTCTTTGTGCATTGTTTGTGCATTGTCATTTGACATGTGCAACTCACTGGCTCAGGAGGGAGGTGGGTTGTGAAGATTTTTTTGTTAAGGTGGTATAGGTCACCCAAGCAAAGCTCTTTGCATCCAGAGGAGAAAAAGATCTTGTTTCTTGGAATTGTTTCCCTTTTCATCTCAAATGGTTCCTCCAGCTTAACTCGCTACTGATTGAGACATAAAGCTGGGGCAATATCGGTGCTGCCTGTCTTTTCTGGTGCTCTTTCTCTACCTAGGAAGCACACGCACCCAGTTTGGGTGTGCGTGCGCAAATGTGGGGTAAAGCATATCCCCTTTACATAGGAAATACTTGGCAACATGCACATTCTTCTCTTTTACTGTGACTAAATGTCTTCAAGCACTCTTCACAAGGTAAGAATGCCTTAGTTCAGCACACTGCAGCTTATGCCTGTTTAAAATTATTACTTGGATTACAGTGCATACTGTGGAAAGTTATTAGTTTCCACAGAGACCAATTTAATTGGGGGGTATGTGTGCAGCGGTTCTGTTTTGTGCTTTCCATACACTGCTTATGGGGGGGTATGAAATGTTATTTTCGTCTTAATTCTTGGGAAGAGTGAAGTTTACACTGTCTGTTAGGCATAGCAAATGAAGTTATAGCTGAAATCGATTAAAGCTGTGGAGAAGCATAGCCTTACAAGGCTTTTCAGCTTAGCCTGAGAGTCAGAAGATAGTTTATTAAAATATTTTTTGCACTCCATTTTAATATGCAGAATTGTAAGCAGGAAGGCATCTTCACCAAGCAGATGTAGCAGCAAATGATGCCTGGACTGGATCATTACATTATTTATGTGTTAGAAACCTGTTTAATCCACAACCTTGATGCACTCTGCTTTTTTTGTGCGTGTGCTGGATACATCTTTCAACAGCCTCTTAGTTCAAGAGGGCATTGTTTTATGAAATGTGTTAATGTGTTTCTGTTTTACAGGCAGGAGAGGTGCTCTCTGTGACTTTTAGCTGTGACACAGTCCGTTACTTAGTATTTTGGACAAAGCTGTTTTTTAGGGCTTGCTTTGCTTTCTTTTGCAGGTATTTGTGTTCTTACTTCTTAGCTGTTAGTTTTCTGAAAAGAAAATGCATCTTAAGGGTGCTTATTTCTCATGGTTTGCAATGATCAGTAGCTGAGGCAGTTCAGCAACCTCATTTAATGGTATTGCTTTACCTGGAATGTTGCATTGCTTTTCTGAATAACCAGGTATACCACCAAATATGTAATTACTTTTAAAACAGTCTAAAAATACTAATTGCGAAGAAAGAGAGAAAAGTCCTGCCTGCAGGCATTAATTTCTTTCTTTACTGTAGCTGCTTATAATGTCATTTCAAAATCAGATTTTTCCTAACCCACATTCTTTGATTCTATTTTCCCATGATTGTTGCTTTCTATTAGCACTGAGAAAACAGTCATTTAGATAACAGGTTTTCATTTCCTTTTTATAATATAGAAAGGAAGAAGCAGTAATAAGTTAAATTGGCATCTGCTAATTATGCTGAATACAGATTGTGAGCTCTTCAAGTCGTCCTTTGCCTTAATGCTGTTAGCATATTTTAGCACTGGCAACCAAAGGAAGGAAACTGGAATGTTCCTGCTTGGGTTTTTTTCGGGGGAAAAAAAAAAAAAAAAAACATGACTTGTGAAGAAATGTGAAGTTTTGGGGGTTTTATATGTTTGTATGCTTGTTGTGAACAGAAGAGCATCAGACACAGTTTGGTAGCACTTGGTAAAATTGAGTTCCCTGAGAAACTGACCTGTCTGGTGATCACTAGGGTATATTTTGAGCCTTGGAGATAAAATTGTTGTTGTCTAATATAAAACTTTGGGCAGAAAAAAGTTTGACTGTTTTGTAGCCACCAGCTATCTGATTCTTTTGGACCACTGAGAAATAACTAAAAATACAACTGTGTTCTGAACTTAGCTGCGGTTCTCTGTACTATATGGCAGTTTTGCTCACCTCATCTGAAAACTAGGAGTCTTGAACTTCCAGGGAAGCAGAAAAGCTGTGCTTCTGCCCAGATGCGCTCAGTTCTGCCTCACGCGTTTTCCCTGTGCAGCAGTATCCCTGCCTGGCCGTGGCACTGAGCCCGGTCTCGGAGAAAGAGCAGCTCAGGTTGGGATGGCTTTGCCAGGGGACACGCTCCATCCAGCCCTTGGCCGCTGGCAAAGACATCAGGACACGGGAGCGGCGGCGGTGGGTGAGCCACTAGAGGGGAGGCGAGAGCTGCGTTATCCCAGCCTCGGACTCCACGGAGGCAGTACCCGGTCCGGGGTTGTCTACACATGGTTTTGCACTGAGCAGTGGATATAGCCAACCTAATCTAGATCCTCAGGATGCTGGGAACATCCAGCGGTGCTCGCGTGGGGCATAGCATGGGCTGATACAGGTGGTCTTCTCAAGGAACATCCAGCTTCTGGGGTGAATCGTGTCCTGAGTCAAGTTTGGATGCAGGAGAAACGTGGCCCATGCTTCATCTGTGCTGGGCTGGTCTGTGGTTTTCTGCATGTGGACCTGCCCAAGCATCACTGTGCACAACCTTCCTCTCACCTGGCTTCAGCCTGGAGAAGAGGAGACTGAGGGGAGAGCCCGTAGAGTCTACAGCTTCCTCATGAGGAGAAGCAGAGGGGCAGGCACCACTCTCTCCTCTGTGGTGACCAGTGACAGGACCCGAGGGAATGACCTGAAGTTGTGTCAGGGGAAGTGTAGGTTGGATGTTAGGAAAAGGTACTTTACGCAGAAGGTGTTGGGGCACTGGAACAGGCTCCCCAGGGAAGTGGTCACAACTTGACAAGAAATGTTTGGACAACTCTCTCAGGCACACGGTGTGACTTTTGGGGCTGTCCTGTGCAGGACCAAGAGCTGGACTCAGTAATCCTTGTGAGTCCCTTCCAACTTAGAATATTCCATGATTTGGTTATTTTTAGCAGTAGTGATGATTTGGCACATAGATTTACCATAAGATTTTCATTCTTCTGTAGGAGATAGGTATCTTAAAACATTGCTCCATGTGATATGAGTGAGCACACTGGGAAATGACCTGTGCGGAGAGGTGCAAGGCTGAGTGGAAATAGAAGAGCTCCCAAGCAGTGAGTCCTCCAGGTCAAAGTGAGGTTGCTTAGGGGTGGATGGGCAGTGCAGGAACTGTGTGCTTTGCATATTGCTGTAGTGTGTCATGGCAGTGCTGTAACTTTTGTCTTCATATGAGCCTAGTCTTGCTGAAAGTGTGAGAGTCTTTTTAATAAGACATTATGATTTTGGCTTTAATTTTGGACTTTCTTGCTCTTTTACTCGAACGTGTGAAATGCAAAGCATATTTAATGAGTGAATACTTCAAATACTTCCAAATTAATTAAAAACAGTTCCACATCTGGAATAAATCCAGTACCTTTCATGGATGGCTTCAGCTTCACGGTTTTTCCCTCTTGTGAGAAGCCCTGTGAATATTCCCATGCAGATGCTTGTGAAAGCTGGAGTAGCAGAATCCAGGCTTATTTTACAAAAGAAAGAGATCTGAAACCCTTGGAGATCAGTAGATCTTGGCCTTTATTCCAGCAGACTTTGGATAAGACCTAATAATATATATAAGTATATGATATGATAGGCATGTGCACGATCAGGTATTTTCAGGGTACCATGTCATGAAGGTAACTGTGCCAATCTTGTTTAAAATTTGTTGTTTCTTGTGGTTCAGCTGCTGTTTAAATTCACGCAGATTCAGTGGGGCTTAAATTAAGCACCACAAACAAAAAAGTGTTTTTATAATGAGGGTTTTTTTCTTCTGCCTTCTCTGTTCCGAGAAATAAAAAATGATCTGATTTTTCACTATGGGAATGTTGTGATTTAAACTGGCACAACTAAGTGACCTAAAAATGGGCTTATTGCTTAGATAAAAAATGCAGGGTTGGGTTGTTTGAACTGCATTAGCATCAGAATAAGAAATGGCAGGGCAAGTTGGCCGAGGTGGCCATGCAGAACTGGGGAGGGTTGTTCTCTGGAAAGGCTCCAAGCTGGGAATTCTTTTCTGAGCCATAAATAAATAAATCTGTGTCCTGAACATTTAAGGAATACAAGAGTCTGGGCAACTTTAAGCTGTTTGGGATATTTTAAAAAAATACATGATGCATTTTTGTTAGTATTGTTGATTTCCATTTCCCCCCCCTAATATTTCCATTTTAAGATGGGGTTTTTCTTCTACTTGCTTTATTTATTCTGAAGGTGCTGAGGATAATGTTTTCGCTAGCACTTTTCTGTAAAACTGCATTTAACTCCCACATCAGTTTCACTATATGTTGTACCATAATGCTGCCCCTGAAACTTTGGATCTTCGAGCTACAGATTGGGATTGCAGGCAGTTTAGTGCTTTGAGTACCTTGTCTTTGGAGTTGTCCTTTGGCTGCTTGGGCTGAATCCTCTGGGGATTCCAATAAAATTATCTTGGAGGGATCCTACTGTGATTGCATATACAGCTTTTCTGGGGGATCTCGGTGTGTTTTACAGACCACAACTAATTGAACCTCATGACATTCATGGCAGGCAGATAAGCATGAACCACAATAAGTAAGCTAAAACAGAAAGAGGTGAAGAGCTCAAGTTTCCCATGGCAGTGAACAGTGACATTCCTGTTGGATTGAGCTATAGATGCCATGTACCCCTGAAAATGAGGCTGCTAGTGACTTGACTGGAAGAGCTGCTCTTTTGGTAGGGAATTTTATGAAGTGAGTTAATATTTGCAGTTTGCATCCAGCGCCAGGTGATTAGAAATTGAATTAGTTCAAAACCCCCTCAGCTTTTCCTTATGAGTTTGCATAAGCAGCATCATCTTGGGAAGTTACTGAAATGTCCCCTTGCCCTTCAAGACTGGACTTTTGTGAATTAACCTGCCTTAGTTGGAATTATAACTTTTTTAGTATCACTTTGCATTAAGCAGAAAGTGCCTGACAAAGGTGCATCAGCTCTTACAATGCTGACAGGTTTTGACCACTGCTGAGTTCTGATTTCATTGGTGTAGTGTTTGTAGTAATCTCTGTTACGGCTTTTGGGAGCAGAATGATACTCTTAAGATTACTGCTGTCATGGCTGTTGATCATAGGCAAAATTAAAAAACAGTGCTAATGAAGTGAATGATGAGCTGGCCATAGAGTAAAATGGAATGGGAATGAGAAAGTTCACTCGCTTAACTGCTTTGAGCGCACAATTGCTTCAAGTGCAGGAGTACAAGACAATGCCTTTAGAAAATAAAGGTTTTATCCAGTCTGGTACCTCATTTATGAAACTATAGAGGGTGTTTGGAAAAAGCAATCTAAAGAGAGATCTATGGAACCATCATATAATTATGGTGCTATAAACCAGATTTGCAGGTATACCAATACATTGCAGATATTCCCATTAAGGCATGCTGTACAGCTGGGAACATACTGAAAAGAGAGAGAGAAAAGGAGTAGTGAGAGGAAGCTATGACCCTAATTTCTATGGCCTTCTAAGAAAACATTTTAGGCATAGAAGAAAGTTAAAAAGGTTAATTGGGCAGGATCAGTTATTGTGTTGTGTGAAAGTGAGCTTTGGCGGTTAAGAGAAAGCAGCAGACAAAGCAGTGAGGTGTTCCAGGAGATAAAGCTGTTTGTGGTGTTGAAAAATAAGAATCATCCCCACACAGTCTGGAAGAGGGGAGGTGTAAGAAAAGTGATAGGATTTACTGAAAATGTGAATGTTCTTTCAATGATACAAGACCCCCCAAAGCACTGTGGGTGAAAAGAGGAGGGCGGACAAGTTGCCTTTAGATCTTACAGAAACAATAATGGCTACAGCAGGAGAGGAGTAAAGTTTGTGAAAAATGAAGAGACAAGGCACAAAAGAGGAGGTAACGTGAAGATGATGGAGCCTTTTTTACCAAATCAGCATACCTGAAAGCATTCAAGATAGAGACAGAGTTCTATGACTGTATGTGTCATCAGGCAGGAGCTGGCAGTCAGGTTATTCTAGTACCTGGCTATCTTTGCCTGAGACCACACTGGAAATACTGTGTGTAGCTCAGGCTATCTACTTATATAAAGAGTGTTACAGTCATGGGAAAGAATGAGCCAAAGAGAATGTAAGGGTCACAGAGAAAGATTACAGGGGCATCTGAAGAAGCAGGGATGTTGAGGTATGTGCTCCTGTAAATTGTCACACGTACTGGAAGGGTGGAATACCAAAGTTCATCCTCAGCATGACAGAGTGGTTGAACCTGCTAGAACTGCTTTATATTCAGTTGGAGGGAACTAGCTGCCACAGAAATCAGGAGAATAATTGAATGCTTGCTGAAATTGAGCCTAAAACCCAGGGCTTTGGCACAATGATTTAAGTGCTAACACCAAAAAGCAGGAGTTAATTTTCCATTGGCTTCCTTGCTGTAGAACTACTTGTCTTCCTAGGAAAGATCCCTGAGTGTGAGATGTTGATATTGAAGCACAAGTATTCATTTTTTAATTAATTTTAATAATGTGGGCATGAGTCAGTATGCATTAGTGCTTTTAGTGCCAATGAAATGGATTTCAGACCGACAGGCTCTGGAGAAGAGCACAGTTTCAGTATTTCTCTTATTGCACATTTAAGTTTCCTGAGAAGCTGGAGCAAAAGGCAGCATCTCTGCTTCATTTGTGACTGGTTATGCAGTTTAATTAGTGCCCACCGTTACTGAACAACTCCCATGAAGGTGAATGCGGGCTTAGAGAAATCTCCAACTCTGCAGAGGAACTCTGTAACTAGATGCTGAGAAGGGGCTGTTCATACACAGCAAACAAAAGGGCCCTTTATGTGAAAGTAGCTTGTTAGCTTTTTGTTTTTAAGCTGTAGCATGTCTAAGCGATCAGGGTGTCACACACTAATAAACTAGCCAGTCCCTCTGGAATAGACATTCTCGGTGGTGATTTAGAAGGTGCGTTTATACAGTAGTCTCCAACTTCATTACTACGCTGTTTCCTTGGATACTGAACATTTTGCATATAATTACGAGAGGGACGTTAACAATGCTTCTAATGGTTTTGATAAAAGTTTTTCATATTACTCTCTTTTTCCTTTAATATTCTATATCAGAGAGGAAGAACAAAAGGAATTGATTCTTGTCAGCTAATTTGCACGACTTCTTTTGAGCCAAGAACAGGTTTTATTTCTTAAAGTGTGGAAATCCTGCGTGCTATTTCGGGAATTATGTCACTGAATGGGTTATAAATAGGAGTTGAAGTGCTACTATTCATTGTAACATCAAATTCACACTGTTTGGGAACAATCTTACAATAGTAAAGAAAAAGCTGTTTGAATGCTGGGCAGTAAACAAAATTTGTTATGGGTGTGAAAGCATTTAAATACTTCATGTGCCTATTTAAGACTTGGGTATTTTGATAGTGTTCAGTATGTTTCTCTAAGGTACTTTCTGCTCTTTACACACCATCTTGGTTGCCTCAACTCCGGCTGTTGTTTAACAAACAGTTTGAGCTGCCATGGACATGGAAAGGATCCCTCCTGCCTGCCCCAGGCACCCGTTCCCATCTCTCTCCCTCCCTTTTGTTCACAGGCATATTTGCAATAGGGCAGCTCAATCCACACTGAGAACAAAATCAACAAAAAAAAAAATAAAAAAAAAAAAAAAAAAAAAAAAAAAAAAAAAAAAAAAAAAAAAAGAAAAAGAATAAAGAAAAACCAAAAAAAGCCAATAAAGAAAGACAGGAAGAAAGGGGAGGGTTGAGCCTGGGACAGCTGCTTTGGTGGCCACGGTGGCTTATTGTGCCGTAAAGTGATCACCAAGCTATGGTATGAAAGGGTTATGCCTGAATATATTTTGGTTTAGTTGTGCTGAGTGTCTGTAACTCTTGGAAAGAAGCTGGTAGGAGCATCAGGCTGTGGTGCCCAGGCTCACATGGTGATGCACTGTGTGCTGTGGTCTTTCGCTGATCCTGCGTGTGAGCGTGAAGCTCTGTGTGTGTTACCTCCATGGCTTTCAGCAAATCTGCTTGTTCCTCTCTTTGCAGAGGATGCTTTTATATGCAGTTGAGGAATGTCTGTCTGGGAGCAATATTTTTGCATGTCAAAAAAAAAATTAATGCTTTTGTGTTCTTTCAGACCTCACTGGACCTTGGGATATCCCCTAGAAACACAGCAACAAGGATTTAAACTCTGAAATGTCTGTAACTGTCACAGGCTGTGTAGTTACATGATGTATGAGGGCAGCTGAGCATGATGAAATGGGCTGTACGTGTGTGTGCGCACCCCCACTCACACTAGAAGTGTGCTCACTTACTGCAAGCTGTTTCTAGATTCAAAATGTTGTTAGATTTTTAGTGCTGAAACAACTACTTTGTATTCCTATTCATGCTTTTACTTCAGAGAAACAATATATTGTATAGTTAATTTAATAAAATAAAAGCATTTTTCCTAAAGCCACAGAATACAGAATTTAATACAGTAGCATTTGAAGATAAAATCTAGGGATGCATGTGAGATGGCTCTTTTACAATATACTCAGTTTTATTGCAGTCCTCACGGTGGCTTTCATATGCCAAAAACTATTGGCAGTCTTTTCTTGTCAAAGTGGTATAGAACTGTATTATATACACAGACATTTTGTCCTTATCCATAATAGTTTCACAAGTGAGGCATGCTTCTTTTTCCCCCCTTCTCTGTGGATTTGTAATATTGTTGCATACGCTGTAGTAAGCTGATGCATTGCTGTTTTGTAACTCTTACTCTTTTTTTTTTCCCCTGTATATTTTCACCTTAAAAGTACATAGGAAACAGGAAAAGTTATTCCTGATGATTTCTATCTTTGGCATGATGCTTCCTGAAAGTTTTTTGTTTGTTTGTTTACCTTTCCAAAGATTTGCAGGGGTTAGGTTGAAATGGCAGCTGACTTTCAATCAGTGAGTGCATGGTGGACCGTGAGGAAGAGCTATATGCAAATAGTACCTTGCTATGTGAAACTTCATTTTCAGCTGAGGTCAAATTCAGCAGCAACGAGCCTCACTAGGCATGAGCTAGGAGCTGTTATTTAGGCTGGAGTCCTTTTCATTTTAGCTGAGCAACTTTCCCTTTCTCTTGTCAGAAGGAAAAGGGTAAGAAAATGGTGAGTGTGTGGCTAGGAGCATGTGGCACTAGTTTGCTTCTGCGTGATGCTCTAAGGGGGAACATCCATGTGCCTTTGCCTTGGGCAGCTCCTGGGAGCTGCATGTCATCACACCACGTTTAGCACACGGCAGAAGCGATGGAGCATGTTGGCACAGCCACACTTGGGTTTGAGAGATCTGGTGAGGTGGTATGGGGTTGCCAGCATTGCTGCTTCCCCTCCTGGTGTACAAACAGAAGGTGTAGAGCCAGTGACTTTCTGTGTTTTGGGGACAAGTGATATGTTCCATTTATTGGCAAGTGCTAGGTTGGATGTTCAGCATCACGTGATGTGAGGTGGCCACCTTACCAGCAGCTTCTCTGCTTGTCAAAGTGTATAAGGGACAGGATGGCTCCATTGGGAAGATTTACCCACTGGGCCTGTAGAGAGTTGGTGTGGCACCACCACAGTGTGGGCTCCCAGCAGGTGGGGAGAAGTCCAGACCAAGGAGGCTGACAGCAAACTGATGTTAAGGAGGGAGACGTGATGAATGCGTGGTCAGAGGGCCTGGGCCTGACCCTGCCTTGCATGTTTCAGTGATTTATTCAAACAAGTGTTTGGTGTGCCTATGGTGCTTTCTGCCCAGGGCTTGAGAGTGCAGGCTTTTGCAGCTTGACCTTTTGCTGCAGATGATCCTGTCTTCAGGAGATGGAGAAGGGTGAGGCATTGAGATGCGGCTGTTCTTTCTAGTGGCTGCCACTGTCAACAACATAATGGAGTAATAACACAGTTGTTGGGGTTGCCTTTCTGTTATTATTATTATTACTACCCCTGCCTTACTGCTCTCCATTGCATGATTAGTATCCAATTAACTTTCTAAAATCTAGTAATAATTTTGAAGAACCCAAACTCCTGATCTGTGAATAAATGATGCATTTTAAATGGTAGCCACTACAGTGATGTTTAGAAACAGGATTGTATGACTCTCTTCTCTAAAAATTTAGGCCAATAATGCTGGTGAGTATTGCTTTGTAGGGAAATATTCCCGCCTTAGATTGTGTAGATCCCAAGGGCAGCATAACAAGGCAGTGAGAGCAGTCAGCTGGAGTGTGTGTGGGGCATTTCCTATGTAACCTGGAGCAAGGGGCTTGGGATGCTGTGCCTGTTTCCAAATCTGGACATGGGCTAAGTGTGTGCACTTACGTGACCTTCAAGTGTGCACGAAAATCAGGAGCCTTCAAGGCAGCACTGTCAGGAAAGGTGGAGGCACATTGCTGTGGAAACCTGTCTGACAGCCAGTGGGCATGGGTGCTTTAGAGAAGTCCAGTACCCATAAGGATTTCAGGAAGTGGATAGCAGTCTGCCCTGGAGTTGTTCCTGCTTCCCAGTGTGGCTGGTGGTGAGGCTTTTACATGAAGCCTGGGATGCTGTGCTTATTTCAAGCGCCTTTCATGGAGAAAGGATGGACTGTAGCTCTGTAAGGCTGTTTCCTCTGGTTTTCCATGCAGGGCTTCTGTAGATATTTGAGGTACATACTTCTCCTGAGGGAAACATGGAGCTCGTTAGCAAAGAAACCTGAAAGAAAATCCAGCTTTTTTCTTTTTTTCTTTTTTTTTTTTTTAAATTTTGTATGATTTTGACATATGAAACTGGCTCATACATGAATGTACACTCTTTCTGAGGTTCTGCCTCTAATGCCAAATATTTTAAAGGCACTTTTCCAAGGTGAATATCAAAACTCTGTATAAGGAGATACCTCATTTAATCTAGCATGTGCTGATTGCCATGAAGATATTTTCAACAGATACTCTGCCATAGTGTCTGTTATTCTTTAGGACATAAAATAACTGCTGGACTGTAGATAACTGTGTGAGTAACCGGCGGCTTATGGGTAACCTCATTTCTGGCACAGAAATAATGGGTTGTTTGTTCCTCCAGTTGAAGTCCTGATGTGTTTTGATGTTTCTGATTTACATTTTTAGCACTGTTCCTGATACCATTCAGTGTTCTGGGAACGGTCTTTAAACTTGGTGTTTATTTTGGAGCATTGGTTTTCCAGCAAACAAATATGTGATTAGCAATTAATGGTTTGCTATAAATAAACAAAAGTGAACAGTTCAGCTTTAAATAGTGATCTCTGCTCTGCAGAGCTTTTAATTGGGCTGTGCCTGCAAAGTTGAACCTTTCTAAACACACAACAGGCTTTGAGGGACTCCCAGCTGCAGTGACTGAACTGGCCGAGTTGGACAGCTGAAGCTGTGGTGGTTTGAGTTAATGTGCGGGTAGCTAAAAAGTGGTTATCATCTCAAATATCTGTGCATGAGCCAAACGTTGGAGGGGGGAAGAATTGTGGTTTTGGTATGGGTAGCATGTTTGAATGTGGTAGGAGTTTCAGCATGCAGAAGATTTCCAGTGCTGTGCTTTTCCCTTGGCAGCTGCTTGCTGGGGTGCGGGTGAGTGGTGGAGGTGGCACCAGACATGGTACCAGAGGTTCTTCCATGCAGCCAAGGCAGATCTGTCTCTCTGAGTGCCACAGGCACTCTCTTGTGTGCACTGAAAATAGCATGTTGTTACGTACTCTTCAAAATAATTGGATTTAGCACCTTGTATGGATTAGGGTATTTCTAATGTGGATAGCGGTCCAAGGCCAGCTTTGTTGGAGAGCTTTCCTCCTTGCAGTGATTGGGCCTTAACAGATGGACTGAAAAGGAAATTTCTGGGTTTCTGTCAGAACTGCTAGTTTAAAGCTGACTCCATCTACTTTTATATTTCCCACAGGATGTCTGCAGTGTGTATTCCACTTATCTCAGAGAACATGAGATTTATTTGAACTGATGTAGCTGTGCATTGCTTCTTACTTAGTCAGGTTAACCAACTACTATGGCCCAAGCTGACTGTAATTTTAAAAAGTAATGGCAATAGCCCTTTCTCTAAACACTGCCTGTTTGAACAAATGGCAACCTGTCTGACTTTTTTGCAGGAAAATTTGGAAAGCAGCCACTGTTTATCAGTGATCCTTTTGGGTTTTTGTTACTTGTTTTTTTTCATGAACACTTATGGGCTTACAGTTTGTCCAAGTTCTCAGAAACTTCTTCATCAGAGAGCCATTGGGAGGCAGTTTTTGGGGAGCTGGCTTTCAGAAAGGTGTTTTCTCTGCAGTGCCTAGAAGTCAGGCCCATGTAGATGTCTGTGATTGGCTGTAGACAGCTCCAGTGTGTTGCTCCAGAAGCAGCTCCATGTTACGCCTGCAACACAACAGCAAGTGCCAGCACCCTGCAGATTCCTGCCCTGTTGAAAGAAAAATGTTCACTGCTAAATCTAGGTTTTGTTCTCAAATCTCAAGCTTGTTGAGAATCTCAATCAAAATATTTGCTCCTTGCACTTCCATCATGATCGCTGTCTATTGCTGTATGTCACAGCTCTCTTGAAGAAAAATAGCTTTGCAAAACCAGTAATACAGTTCCTAGCCTCAAGAAAGATTTTATCCTTCTTTTCTTCTCCTCTAGAATAATAAGATTTAGGTATTTCTCAAATGATTGTTCTGTTTAATTGTGGGCTCTGGTTTTTTTTTTTTTTTTCTTAATGGCATCTGTATGCATCCATATGGCTTTGTTGGCATGCAGTAAAATGCTTTATCCCACAGTCCCTTTGTAAAGTCTTTACTGGACTGTCATTATTTTGATTTGGAATCTCATAGTCATAGAATTATGGTTTGGATTGGAAGGGACCTTTAAATATGATCTAGTCCAACCTGATAGTCTTTCCCCCTAATCTTCATTTTATGTTGCGTGTTTTGCATGGAGCTGTCAGCTGCAAAGAAGCTTTTCGTATGTGTCCCTTTTTTCAGTCACCCTCCATTTGCCCATATATAAAGGTCTGGACCATTTGAGCTGCCCTACCTACACACACTGAGTTCTGAGGGAGATATATAGTATTTTTTTCCTGTGAGAGTAACAGCTTACTGCAGTCCTTATACCTACATACCTATTATGGCCCTGGAAACAGTAGTTGTAAATCTCATAGACTTCTTTCTTACTATAAACTATATCCAAATAGTTTATACAAGTCTATGCAAGCTGTCAGAAGGAGTATGTGCAGTATCCCAAACACAGAGCAGACTGGAGGCAGCAACTGGCAGAGGCTGGGACTAGCGGGAGTGAGTTTGCAGGAAAATAGCCGTGGAAGAGAGTGCAGGATGGGAACTGAGCCTTGTGTGGGAAATGTGGAAGATGCTTTTTTGGCTGCAGAGACATCACATTCACGTTGGTG
>NW_020955753.1:414166-418084 GCF_003031625.1 Empidonax traillii | reverse complement strand
ATGTGCAGTATCCCAAACACAGAGCAGACTGGAGGCAGCAACTGGCAGAGGCTGGGACTAGCGGGAGTGAGTTTGCAGGAAAATAGCCGTGGAAGAGAGTGCAGGATGGGAACTGAGCCTTGTGTGGGAAATGTGGAAGATGCTTTTTTGGCTGCAGAGACATCACATTCACGTTGGTGCAGCACTGCAGCTCTCAAAGAGCTTATTTCGTTGCCGTGTTTCAGCAGGTATTGTAAAAAGTAGAGATTCAGATGGCTCTAGGGTTTTGTACAAAAGACTCTCTGGTCTCAATTGTATTTATTACTTGCATTACAGTAAGGGCAAAGTTTGCAAAGAGCCCAGTTGAATCACTGCTCAAGTCCCACTGTATGCAGTTGGAAAGTACACCATGCCAGGCTGTGGTCCTGCTCCTGGTCCTCAGCAGCCTCTGGATGAGTGAGCAGAGCTCTTACCCCTGAGGATAAGAGCTGGCTGTTTGTGGGGGATTGAAATTGATGTGTGGTCAGGGGAGAGGTGGGGAAAGACCAGAAATGACAAGAATGGGACTCACCAGTGCTGAATTTTTGATGTCGACATTACACCTTCAAAGAACATTCAAACTAGGGCGCCTTGGATTTATGAGTGAAACATTAGGGGGGGGAAAAAAGAAGGCCAAATGAGCAAGAAATAGTACCCTTAAGTGTATTTCATAAGGAAGCCCCAGTGAAAATAACTGGCTCATTTTGAAACTGCCCCAAAGTGTCCCCATTTTACAGTGATTAAGAAGCAGGAGCCAGGGGGGATTTGAGATATACAAAGCATGAAAACTGGATATCAGCCTTCGTTTCCCTGGGGGCAGACCACCAACAGACAAGCTCAAATGCCTTGTAAGGTGGCTCCCAGGAATTCACTTTTGACAGATCTCACATGGCGGCAAATTATTCCTCCCCTCTCCCCCCTACTCTTTCCTCAAGCCACATTGTGTCCTCGAGGGGAAAAGGAGAATTCAACAGACCCTTTGCACCTTATCCTGGGGAAGACAAATGATGCCTGGCTCCTGCTCGCAAATGGAAGCATTTGCTGATGAACTGATACTTGGCAAAAATTGGTGTTGTATGGAAAAAATCCCCAGCACCTGCTAGCGAAACAAAGTTATTCATAATATACGGCTGGGTGACTAAATCTTCACTTCCTAGGGACAGCCTGAATTACACTTGCTACATGCTGAGTGCCCTTTCTCCTATGCGGAATGACATGCAGGCAGCGGGAGGATTTGCAGCTCTGAGAAAGGTTAGGATTTATAGCACTGTCTCTTGCAAGGGCTTACTCTGCAGAAATTATCATTTTGTCTTCATCTTCTCTTTTTGGGATAAACACATCATAATATAATCATATGTATGGAAAAGCAGATCTTTGTGCTCACTGGGGAACAGGTAGCTCCACAAATATATCCCCTGCTGTAAATCTGTGTCAGTAAGGTTTTTCCCCCTTCTGCCTAGGCTTGAACACACATTTTAATTCATTTCTGTATGGCACAAATTCTAAATTCTTATTCTACATTCTGATTTCTTGTCCAGTAAATTGTTAGCCTATCTCAGAATCACAGAATATGCTGAATTGGACGGGTCCCACAAGTATCATTGAGTCCAACTACCAGCCCTGCACAGGACCATCCCCAAGAGTCACGCCATGTGCTTTCCTAGCTGTGTGAATTATTGTGGAGTGCAAAGAAGTTGTCTGGCAAAAGGAAGTGTTGTTTAAACATAGTTTTATCCCTTATTCGCTATTCATTTAACAACATGCTAGTGATATTGCTTGTGTAATGAGGGGAGAGTATAAAATCTGTGTCTGTCTCTAGTCTGTGCCTGAGCTTTGCTGGTAGATCGACATCTTGGTATTTAAATTGGTATCTTCCAAATATGTTTGGTATCCCAAATTGGTATCTTCTTGTGCCTAAAGATTAATTTTCATGAGTTTGGCAGAGTTTTCCATAGTTCTGTACTATGGAAGAGATTGCTTCCGAGAGAGGGCACTGATGTACATCAGCTCTCCTGGTTGCAATATTGACAACAGATTGTAAAAAAACCATTTTTCTCTGTCACTGAGGCATCTTGATGGAAGACTTATATGGGTAACAACTGCAAACCAGTCACAATGCTGTGCAGTCTTCATTGCGCCCTTTTTGCAGGCCCTCATGACCTGATCATGCAGAAGTTTTTGCGTAGTCAAATTGCTGTTGCTGATAGAAAAGAGCGCTGAGAATACAAGGTTTCATGCAGCGGTGTGGATTTGCCTGCGTGACAAGCTTATAAGTTTCGTGTTTTGATGATTAGACTGTAAGAGTAGATTGGCTACTGTCAGTGCTGGGTGTTGACATTTGAGTGAAAGGGAGGAGTTACTTGCAAGATTGAGATCACTTTAAGAGAAATCCAGAGCTTTCTTTTCAAAGAAATCAAGCCCTGCTGCAGATGCATGACTTCACTGCATACTATTTAGACTTCACATGCATATGATGTTGTTGTTTTTTCTGTCTCATGAAAAAATACCCTTACATTTTCAAATATATCTTTTGCTGTAAAACTGCTTCTTTGATAGAATTTAAATACCTACATTTTGAAATAGAATTGTGACTACTCTCCTGAGAAAGCAGTAGCAATTTCACATTGTAGTATTTTTCCATATCATGAGGTTACCACTCTTGTCCTGTGAGAGGAGACACCTTCCCTTTCTGATCTTCTCCAAGACAAATATTAATCAAGGTGGAAACCTTTAAGTCAAGGTTTCTTGACCCTTTTTTTTCCTCATACACCCAGATGCATAAATACTTTGACTCTCAGAAGTTTATAATTTGAAGTTGAGAAACTGTTTTTCCTCCTCACAGAGGACCTGCTACGTAAGAGCTTCATTGGGTTCTTCACTCTTCATTGGATGAAGCTGGAAGTTAAAGTACAGATTAGTATCTTTGCTATTCTCTTTCACAGGACCTGTAGAAAGCCTTTAAGTAGTCGGTTTTTATTAGCTGGTCACATTGCCTGAATTAATTTACGTAAAGGTCAACTGGACAAATTCTTACCAGGTGTAATTGGGCTTGGAGGTAAAGTTGGGAGAGAGGAGAAAGCTCTTTTGTTTTCCTATTTTGGCCTGCTAAAATCTTATTCCTCCTGATTGCTGAAGAAGTTTGCCTGCTGTATTCCTTATATTCTATAAAAGACCTTATGGCTCTTGTTTATCCAAGAGTTATATGCATTGTCTTCTTTTTCAAGTATTTTATGATGTGGAGATTTTTGGAATTAGAAGAATTAGCCTAGGGAGAAGGAATCAAACAAAGGATCACATTGCACTTGTTTCATATCTGCACATTGAGTTGGAGCCACATTTTTGGTGTGCAGGAATCCTGGCAGTTGCTGGGACTTCAGTCTTTCTTCTCAGTCTCCTGGGGTGTTATGTTTGGATGCAGCCCAGATTGGAGACCACCAGGGCCAAAATGAGAAAAAGGAGTGATGCTCATACCTCCCTCAATTCCCCTACGGAGCACCAACCATCTACAAGTCCCTGCAGCTATTCTGCAAGGTTTGGGTCATGTAGTTAGTCTTTGTTCAAGGAGCACAGGAAAATTACTTGAGTGGTGAACTAAATTTGAAATTATAGAATTCCCCATGATGTTCAGGTTTATTTTAAAGAGTATTAAAATCAAGACATACTGTTCTATTTTTCCATGTCTTCATTCCCATATCAAGGCCAGAATATTAATGAGGGCTAGAGTGAAAAGATTCTGAACTCCACAAGATAACTTGTGTTACCTTTTCACCTCCTCGGGTAGTTAGAAGGAGTTATTTCTTTTTAATCTGTCCTCTTGCTGTAGAGCAGATTTCTTCTCTCAGAAAACATTGTCCTTGTCCTATTCCTTTTCCTGTCCTTACTTTTTTTCCTTTTTTTTTT
>NW_020955753.1:413060-414145 GCF_003031625.1 Empidonax traillii | reverse complement strand
TTAAAATCAAGCAGAAGTAATCACAACCTTTCTCTTCACTTGAAACCATAACATTTTTTGACAAGAAGTGCCTTTAAAGAAATGCCTCTTAATTTACAGTGGGTTACTTTGTACTTTGTTTCTGTAACCTATCTCATTACATTTCCTGTGTGTTAAGTATGTATGTATTATGGGCTCTTAAAAACAAACATCCCAGAAGAAAAGAATTCAGTAAGTGAATTAAACATTCTTGGGTAGCCAAAGTGGCAGTTTAATAGCTCATCTGTCGGGACTTTCATAAAATATAATGATGATAGCCATATAAATATATGGATAGATGAATAAGTTCAATGAGGAGATTGCTACAACTCTACATACTGCATCTGAAATGAAATCAAACTCTTAAAGTGCTGCCTGATGTGAAGGTCCACTTTTTCTGGTGCCAACTATGAAATTCTACCTAAAAATACAAAACTGTGTGTCTGTGTATGCATATGTACACAAACCTAAAACATGCATACCAAAGCACACATATACAAATGTTGTTTCTAGGTGGAATTTAGTGTTTCAGGACTGATCTTGATTGCACTGAACCTCTAATACTTTGTAGACCATTGAAATGACTGGATTTGCAGCAGTATGTTTGAGATTACGTCTAAGTCCTGACTTTCTCTAAAAATAAAAAGATAAATGGAATAGGAGTGTAAGGTTATCATGTTATTTTGCCTGGGATGTTGAAAAATGACTTTTTCATTAACTTCACCTAATCACAGACCTTTGTAAATATCTGCCTATCTACCATGGCAGTCTGTAACCTTAGGTATGGCAAACCTGAAAGTAAAGTTTTAAGTAATTTTTTTGTAGTGATGAATTTCACAGGAAAACTGATTCCCATTTATGGTGGACTTGGAAACTCGATGTTGATGACCATGCAAGATGGAGGGAAATCAGCTCAGATTGAACTGTGGCATGGACAGGAGGAATTAGGCCACCAAATAAGATATAAATAGGATAAGACAATTAAGTTCCTTACTCCAAAGAATAAGAAAATGAATTCACGTGAAGTTGCTGAACTGTCGTGACAAAAGTCTAAGTGCTTATAGGAA